>NW_007732746.1:32828-34559 GCF_000696425.1 Galeopterus variegatus
GGGGACAACGGGGCAAAGAGAAACCTCACCCCAAGGCAGAGGGGAAGCAAAATCTGAAAATGGTATCCACCATCCACACAGCCAAGAGCATGGTCAGCGTGTGACTTTCCTGTGGCTGCTGTAACAAATCACCAAAAACCTAGTGGCTTAAAGCAACACGGGATTTTTTTTATCTTACAGTTCGGAGGTCAGAAATCTGACATGTGTCTCCCTGAGCTAAAGTCAACATATCAGGAGGGCTGGTTCCTCTGGAGCTGTAAAGGCGAATCTGTTTCCTTGCCTTTTCCAGCTTTTAGAGGCTGCCTGCACTCCTTGGCTGTCGGCCTCTTCCTCCATCTTCAGAGCCAACAGTGCAGCATTTTCAAATTTTCTTCTGACTTGGACCCTCCTACCTCCCCCTTTCACTTACAAGGATTTCACTTACAATCACCCTTGTGATTACACTGGGCCCATCAGGACGAGGCAGGGTACTTTGCCACCTCTAGGTGAGCTGACTAGCAACCTCTACTCCTTGTGCAACCTTAATTCCCCTTTGCCATGAGGGGAATGTATTCTCAGGTTTTGGGAATTAGGACATGGACATCTTTGGGAGGCCAGTATTCTGCCCACTATAGTCAACCAGGCCCGACTGGCTCCCCCGGCCTCCAGGAGTTGACCTACACGTGGACCCCCTGAAATCCAGCCTGGGCCCTTGACAAGTTTCATGCAGTTAGATGGACCAAGATGCAATCAGTGGACCCTCCCTCCAGGGCTGGTGTTCAGTCTTCCTGGGCTGAGATCTGGGATCCCATGGGAGCAGCCTGGGTGGCTCCTAAAAGCACTGGGAGCTGCCCTATCTAGCCTGGGGACTAAGGTTGCCTCCACTGGCCACTGCCTTTCCAAAGAGCTGCTGGTGCCACACTGCCTGGTGCCTTCCAGGGCCTGGTTCACAGGCCTGAAAACCCCAGGGAGACTAGGATAAGACCTTGGTTCTTGTGGAAGAATTTCCTCCCATTCCCACCCCCACCCCACTGTGGTTCCTCTAACAGCCTTGACCAGACCTGAGGATAAGTGATGATACCTGACCAACCCTCCTGCCCCACCCAGCTGGCTGCCTGGAACCTCTCAGAGCTGGACCATCAGATGCTGAACTGGTATTTCCTAGCTGTGCACTTTAACCTCTGTTGGCCTCAGTTTTCTCCTCTGTAAAATGGGCATAATACCTGCCTGCCTCATAGAGCTTGCATGGGGATAAGTAAGGTAAGTCATGAGAGTGCTTAGTAGCACAGTGCGTGGCACATAGTAAGTGCTCAATAAATGATGTTGTTATGTAACACCCCTCAGGCCTTCCTCAAGCAACTGCTGTGTAGATACACTCCTAATTGCTGCATTCTAATAGAGGACAAAGACCCTTTGAGACCCACAGGTCAGACTTGTGAGTTAAGGAAGGGAGGGCTGTCCTGGCAACTCTCTGATCCTATCCTGCTGGCCTCAGCTGCATGGGACTGACCCAAGAGGAGGCTCCAGCCCAGATGGGAAGAGAAGACCCTTCTTTTTAGGGGAATCTACATCTCTGGGAGACCCTGACTCATGCTATATTCAGAATTAGGAATAAGTAACTGCAGGGCTTCGGCAGGAGGTTGTTCGACCCTGTGGCCTCCAGTAGCCCTGGAGGGAGGGATCGTCAGGTCTTTGGGGCTGGGGTTCTAAGTGAGGATGGCTGGGAAGGAATTCTGGATGACTGGACAGAGT
>NW_007732746.1:34825-35409 GCF_000696425.1 Galeopterus variegatus
TTTGGGGCTGGGGTTCTAAGTGAGGATGGCTGGGAAGGAATTCTGGATGACTGGACAGAGTCAGTAGAAATCATCATTTCCTCCAAAGTCAATGTCATCCCGAGTCCCATAATGCATAGTGATGGCAAGTGCAAGCAACGTGCGGGGATGCGCTGAACACTTTACAAGCATCATTGCGTTTACTCTTCACGACACGCCGACAGACACTATTATTGCCTCACTTTACAGATGGGGAAACTGAGGCACAGAGAAATGAAAGAACTTGCCCGGGCCACAGAGCTATTAAGTGGGAGAGACAAGTTTGAGCTTAGACAGGTGACCTCTATATCCTGGATTCTTAACCAACCACACCAGTGGCTCTCAACCCACCTGCACATTAGAATTGCCTGGAAGGCTTTTAAAAACTAGCAGGGCTGGGCTGCCACTCTCAGAGACTCTGTCTGGGCACTGGCCATTGCACAAGGTTGCCTGGTGACTCCTACCTGCAGCCAGGGTAGAGCAGCAGTGGTGCTCTCAGGAAGACGTATCAATACGTATGTACATAAGTAGTGATCAAATCAGGATAATGAGTATACTCCTGTTTA
>NW_007732746.1:36037-39071 GCF_000696425.1 Galeopterus variegatus
CAGGGCTGGGCTGCCACTCTCAGAGACTCTGTCTGGGCACTGGCCATTGCACAAGGTTGCCCGGTGACTCCTACCTGCAGCCAGGGTAGAGCAGCAGTGGTGCTCTCAGGAAGACGCTGTCCTCCTAAGCATCTCTAGCTGCCCCCTCCTTTGCTGATTTCCTCCCCGAAATCCCAACTTAGAATAGCAATTTCAGGGGGCCACGATCTCCTTTTTCTGGTGGTCGCTTGGGCTGTGGTGGCACCTCCAACAACCAAACTGTTCCAGCTACATTCAAATTTTCTTGCTGGGCCAGTGATTTTTAAACACAGCACACAGAAGATTTCCTTGAAGAGGGCATTAAAAATACAGATTCCTGGATCCCGTCTCCAGCCAGGCCTCCTAAGGCCAAATCCCTGGGCCCGAGCGTCTGCATATTATACAGCTTCCTGATGGCTCTTGTGCCCACCTCGGTTAAACATCCCAACTCTTTCTTTTCCTTTCTTTTTTTTAACTGAGGGGGAACCCAGGATTGCCTTATTATTAATTAATTTATTTATTTATTGACAGTTTTTGTATTGAAAGATAATGGATCGTATATATTTGTGGGGCACAGAATCGAGTATCAATACGTATGTACATAAGTAGTGATCAAATCAGGATAATGAGTATACTCCTGTTTATAAAACGTAATTAACTTCTGTGACCCTGAACTAGTTTCTCACCAACCCCCTCCCCCTCCCCCTTTTCCCACCTCTAAAAACCACAGTTCTGTTCTCTCTCTTTTTTTAAAGTTTAATGTATTATTGTGATCCTTTCTTTCTCCTTCCTTCCTTCCTTCCTTCCTTCCTTCCTTCCTTCCTTCCTTCCTTCCTTCCTTCCTTTGATATTTCTCTTTCTCTTTTAGCTTATTTCACTTAACATAATTTTCTCTCAGTTCATCCATGTTGCTGCAAATGGCAGAATTTCATTCTTTTTCATGGCAGAGTAGTATTCCATTGTGTAGATATACCACATTTTCCTTATCCAGTTGTCTGTCAATGGGCATTTAGGTTGGTTCCAACTTTGGCTACTGTAAATAGAGCTGCAACAAACCTCTCATACCAACTATTTCTTGTTTGTTGTGGCAAAAACATCTGGAAACAGATAATGTGTTCGAACACATTATCATATGTTCCACACCTTGGGCTATTACACCATCATTTAAAAAGAACGAATAGAAAATATCCCAATTGGCTTGGAGAAATTTCCACAAGGTATTGTTGAGTGAGAAACACAAGACACAGAATAGTGTGTACAATGATGTCAGCGAGGTCACCATGACCTCAAAGCCACCACCCATACCCCACGTGTGTGTGTGTACATGCATGGGCGCATGTGAGTGAGCGTGTGTGTGTATGTGAGAATTTAAGATTATATAACCATGGAGAAAAATGTGGACAGATGCACAGTAGATTGTTAACATGGGAATGGCAGGGAGGAACAGGAGCTAAAATAAAAGGAGGATGTAATTGATCACATGTTGTTATAATTGCATATGGTATACATAGTTCTAAAAGCCTTTTAAAACAAAACAAAACAAAAAAAGGCCTATTCTTTGGGCCAAAGGCTGTGGCCACCCTTGGAAGTCAAAGAACAGGTGCAAGTTGAAGTTTCTGAGCTAGTGCAAAGGACAAAGTAACCCTTATTATAATGGAGACCACCACAGAGGCCCCTTCCTCATGGAGCCAGTGGTCTAGCATATAAGGCAGACAATGAAGTAACCCGGCCTCAAGTAGCACTCAGATCACGAAGCGCACTGTGGAGGAAACAAACAGGAGATGTGGCTGGGAGCCCCCAGAGACCCACCCTAGACATGTCATCAAGGAGGCCTTCCGTGGAGGTGACACCTAAGACTGGCTGGAGGACTGGAAGGAGCCGGGTGGGAGGGAGCTGCTGGTACCAAAGTCCAGAGTGGGGCTTGGCTTGGCATGTTGTAGAACCCGGCCAAGGGCGTCTGGGACGGGAGTGTGGGGCTCTAGGGGGTGTGACATTGGATGGTGATGGAATGGAGGCAAGTCCCCACCTCTGGGATCTGAACGGCCCCAGTGATGAGCTCGGCTGCCATTCAATGCAGTGGAAGCCTCTGTGCAGGGCATGACCTGATTTGGTCTACATTTTTAAAAAATGCTCTACGTGAGAGTTTTGGGGTGGGGGTTGGGATGGGAGCAAGCATACAAGTTGGAAGGCGGCGTACTAGTCAGCCAGAGAGAAGCCACTGCTCAGTTCTGTTTGGGTGAAACCAGAAGCAGCAGGCTGGCCAATGGACAGCAGGTGGACAGTCAGGGAATGGCAGGGTCAAGGGCGCTTCCCAGGTTTCCAGACTTAGTTACTTACTGATTTATTTCAAAGTAGAACATGGATCCAAAATAATTTTCTTTTAAATGTCTCCGAATAGTTTAAAGAATAGTTGTGAAATGAAAACCTGTGTACTCAGCCTCAGCACCATTCTCTTTAAAAAGGGAGCATTCCAAACTCCTCCATAGTCCTGCGGGTGGCCCGTCCCATGTCCTCCCACACCCAGGGTTCTCACTAACCTGAAGTGTGTGGTCTCCTGCTCCTCTTTATAATTTTATCACTATGGAAGTATCTCTGAACTACCTACTGTTTGGTTTACCTGTTGTTTGAATTTATACATACAGACACATGTTAACAGTGTTGTTCTGTGACTTGCTTTTTTCATTCGACACCGCGTTGGTGAGTTTCATTCATGTTGCACGTCACCATGAGTCATTCCTTTTCACTACTATGTAGTATTCCATTTTATGGATGGAATTTATTACATGCAATTTATTTATAGATTTTTCTGTCAACAGATGGATGGGTTGTTTTTATTTTTTGCTATAACAAACAACGCTACTATCAACATGCTGAGAGATGGTTCCTGTTGTACACATTCATGGATCTCTCTAGAATACATATCTAGAAGGTTTCTGGCTTTATAAACAGGGGGAATGGTGGTGTTAGAAAGGAGAAGAAGTCAGATTCAAAATGGCGACGGGTCTGGAGCGCCCGC
>NW_007732746.1:44104-52132 GCF_000696425.1 Galeopterus variegatus
ACGGAAAGGACATTCTTGGGGGGGAGGGGAGAGAGGGAGGAGGGCGGGAGGTGTCAGTGAAAGGCCATAATAATCATATACATTGTATATTGACAAAATAAAAATTAAAAATTAAAAAAAATAAAAAAAAAAGAAAGGAGAAGAAGGGGGAGAGAGCAGTCTAGAGGGAAGTGTTTAAAAAAAAATAAAAAAAAAAGAAAGGAGAAGAAGGGGGAGAGAGCAGTCTAGAGGGAAGTGTTCACTCAGGTAGGCTAGTTAGTCTAATAACTAATAATTAATTCTAATAACTAATAATGTCTCAGCCACAATAATAAATGCTTATTTCTTGCTCACGTCGATAGTCTAAATACGTGTGTGTGTCAGGGTGGGGTGGGAGAGCTCCACTCCACAAGGTCACTCAGGGTCCCAGGCTGATGGAGGCTTTGATATCTTCCAAGCATGGCTTCCAAGATCACCCTTGGCGTTGACCCCGAGCCAGCAGGAAGGAGAAGAGAGAAGGTGGAGAGAAGAAATATGAGTCTCGACCACCTTGGTCCAGAAGTCCATCTGCAAGAACAACTCTGTGGCTACATCTGAATGCAAGGAACTGTGGGAAACGTGGTCCTCGGCTGGGCAGCCACCCCCCAGAGTCAAGTGCACACTACAGAAGAGGGGGAAGGGATTCTTTGCTGACCTGGAGGAGAAAAAGAGTGGGCCAGGAAAAAAATCTCTTTCACCAAGGGAGGCATCCCAGGTCCCAGTCTTTAGTTTCATTTCTATTCATTTCAGGTTATTCTATCCTCAGGGATTTAGAATCGGCCTTCCTCTTATAGCTGTGGCTGGACAGAGCCAGGCTCAGCCCGTGAATTCCTCTTTGCCCCTCCTGCCACTCCCGGCCCATTGACGCTGTGGTTCTGTGCTGACCGGCTGATCCACAGCCACGGCCGGTCGTTCCTGGAGAGAGATCAGTGAGTCAAGGGTTTCTCCAGTGCAAGCAGAGACAAAAGGCCTTCATTAAGGGCCTGGCAGCTGATGAAGACATCGAGGGAAGTGTCTCTGTCTTTCCTACTTCCCTGTTTATGGAAATGAACGGTCGTTCCTGGAGAGAGATCAGTGAGTCAAGGGTTTCTCCAGTGCAAGCAGAGACAAAAAGCCTTCATTAAGGGCCTGGCGGCTGATGAAGACATCGAGGGAAGTGTCTCTGTCTTTCCTACTTCCCTGTTTATGGAAATGAAGCAACTGGCATGCCATGTGGAAACAGGTTGAGGTTTATTGCCAACCTGTAGCTGCCCATTGCTCATGAGGGAGAGCTTTGCAGATGGGGGGTGGAACCAGGAGCCAACTCTCAAGTACACTCTCATTTAGGTCATTAGAGGTTTACCGAGCACGTGTTATGTACCCAGACAATAGTGGAAATTGCTGTAGCACAGTTCAGAGCATGGGCCAAGCTGCCAGGGTGTGCACATGTCCTGGCTTTGCCACCTGCCAGCTGTATGACCTTGAGCAGGTTACTTAACCTCCCTGAACTTTACTTTCCTTGCTGGTAAGACAGGGATGGTAATAGTAGCTATTTTGGGGATTGCTGTGAGCAGTGTAAGAGATTGTTCAGGTAGGTGCTTGGCATAGTGCCTGGCACTAAGTAAGCCACAGCTATGTGACGGGCGAGGATATGACTTGAAGTAACTTGCCCAAGTAAGCTAAAAAGACAGGTGTGTTTGGCTCTGAAGGCTCAATTTTTCTACACTCCCACCCAAGGAGTCTCTTACTCATTTTTTCCTGGTGATAAACTTTTTTTTTTAAGTTTAAGCTGGACACATAAGAAGTTTGGCTACAGCAAAGCTTTGATTAACAAAGCAGGTATGTGTGTCCCCTGTTTGTCCACCACAATGTGCCAGCAGCCACTCCCCTAGGACTCAAAAATGAGGCAAGCAGTGGGCAAGTTTTCAACAGGCCCTGTGCAGGAGAAGAGCTGGGCTCCCTTTTTCCCCAAGTGTGTGACCCCAATTCTGGGCCCCAGGCCTGGTCTCCTGGTTTCCAGCATTTTATTGTTATGTGGGGAGAAGATTCATGATAGGGTGTCAGGGGGCAAGAGGCACCCTCAGAGTTCCTAGAAAGGAATGCAAACTCAGAAAACCCAGGCTGAGCACTGTTGTTGGCATGGACACTCAAAAACTGTGTATGTCCTGAGCCAGCCAATGAAGAGAAACAGCCGCTAAGCCAACCCTCTGAAGCAATGCTCTTTGAAGAGCATAAGTCCAACATTGGGCCAACATTAAAACTAGTTCCATAATTTCTTTTTTTGAGTTCTGCTTGGATCTTTAAAGGAGTCTCAGCATCCTGAGAAACTGCTTCTCAGCGTTAATTATCTTAATCCAAAACATCTCAATCATGGAAATTATAGCTGCCCCAGGCAGTTCCCAGGGCTCCAGCAAGCAGAGACCTGCGCAGGGCTGGGCAGGACATCAGTCAGAAATAAGTTCTTATGTGAGTAACACTACCCAAGAGGGTGCTGGACAGCTCAGTCATTATATTCACTTATTTTCTATTTATTTAATTTTTTATTCCTTTGACACATTCCTCAAGGGATTTGAGGCAACTTATAATAAGGATAATCCAGCAAATTGATGATTTAAAAATAGAGAAAAATAAAGGGACTAAAGTGGGAGAAAATCCAGGAAATAAAGTCCGTGGGAAAGGACAAACAAATATATGACCGTGAAGACCAAACTATCGCATGCAGTTAATTAGGATCTGAGCTTCCCAGCAGTCCATGCAAGAAGAGAACCAGAGCCAGCCATCTACTTCTTAGTATCAGAAGGAAGGCAGAATGTCAAAAGGATTCTCACCATACCTGGACCTTTATGAAAAGACATGGAGTGGTCAGTGTCCTCAACTGCCTGACCTGAGTGGTTGTCCTCAAACAGGCTGAGTCCCTGTTTGCTCCTCTGTAAAATGGGAATGATGCTTATCTTCTTGAATTGTTTGAAGACTAGAGCAGTACTTGGCAGACAGTAAGGACCCAACAAATATGCATTTCTTTATTTTCCGTCCCCTATGGAATTATTGCCTTATTCATCCTCTCCAAGGAAGCTATTTAATCCTCACACTTATTTTCTATAAGCACAATTTTCCCTACTATGTGTCCAGCTCAGTGGTAGATTCTGGGGATATAGCAGTAGGTGAGCAGATGTGGAGCTGCCTTTATGTAAAGGAGCAAGACAAACAAGCAATGGCAACATGGTATGATAAGTGCAATTACAGGGACATAATAATAACCACAATAGTGTCCATCTGTTAGTGCTTAATCTGAGCTAGTCACTGTGTTTGACAAGCATAGCATGAAGAAGAAAACCTATAGACATAGCAATAAACCCATAAATACAAAAATACTGGACAAAACTATTAGCAAACTCAATTCAAAAAAGATACAATATCACATTGTACAATATCTGATCAAATTAAATTGACCCCAGGAATGCAAGTTTCATCTTAGAAAATGAATTCAACAGATTAATAGATCAAAGAAAAAATTTACACTATCAACTCAATAAATCAGAAAAAAAAAACAATTGGTAAAATTGCCACTTATGGTTTTAAAATAAAACAAGTTAAAAATAGAAAGGAATTTCTTTAACCCAATAAAAAATATCTATCATAGTGGTTCTTAAAGCGAGGTCCCTGGACCAGCAGCATAGGTATTACCAGGAAATTTGTCCAGAATGAGAGTCCTCAGGCCTCACCCAGACCTTCTGAATCAGAAATTCTGGGGAGAGGTCTGTGTTTTAATAAGCCCTCTAGGTCACTCTAGTGCTGCTAAAGTTTGAGAATGACTGATGTACAAGAAACCCACATCAAAAATTATACTTAATGATAAAATAACCATTCCTTCCAGGATCAGAACAAGACATGAACACCCACTATCATCACTTTTATTCAGCATTGAAAAGAAGGTTCTTGCCAGTGAGTTTCAAAGCTAGAAACAAATTATTATATATATAGAAAATCCTAAAGAATCTACAAAATATAAGAATTAATAAGAGGGTTTAGTAAGACTGTCACTATAAAAGCAATATACAAAAATCGATTGTATTTCCATATACTAACAAGAAAAAGAAAATGACAAATTGTAAATATACCATTTATAATAGGATCAAAAAGTAAAAAACAAAAAACAAAGAGCATATCTAACAAAAGATGTGCAAAACAAAACACCAGAGAAGATCTAATTAATGGAGAGATATACCATGTTCATAGATTGGAATATTGAAAAGATGTCAGTTCTCCCCCAGACCTATAAATTAATGTAAACCCAATCAGAATCTCTACTCTGTGTGTGTGTGTGTGTGTGAGAGAGAGAGACAGAAATGGTTATAAGCTGATTCTAAAAGTTCCATAGAAGTACAAAGAGCCAAAAATAGCTAAATCACTCTTGAAGATAAAAGGGTCAGAGAACTTGTTCTAGCAGGTATCAAGACTCACTATAAAGCTATAGTAATGACAACAATGTAGAACTTATGCAGAGATAGTGTAACAGCAGGACCCCCCATAGATGATCCTATTTGATCCTTTTCCCCTGGGGCTGGAGCTGGCCTCAACCTTGGAGGAAGTTTGCAAGGCAAACTTGCTGGCTGTATTCCCCCAAACAGGAGTATGCTTGTCTAATAGAATATAAGATGAGCATAAAGGCTAGCTTAGCATGCATTTCTCTGAGTTCTCTCTTTTCCCATGGTTATTTGATATTTTGAACCTTTGTTACAGGGCAAGATGACATCATTTACATAAGTGTCGAGGTTTTTCCAGACAACCTGGAGCCATAGGCTTTATATGAGGCATGTCCTATTCAGACCCTGAGAAGCCGTGGAAGACATCAGTCAAGCTATGCGGATTTCACCATGAGCCAATCAAAATCCAACACGACTCCTGAGACCCCCCCACCCTTCAATTTACCCTGTAAATGCATATGATGTTTGATAACAATAGACAAATAGACCAATTATATGAAACAGAGAGCCAGATATTTTATTATTGAATGATAGGAGTTGTTTATAAAACCTATATCCTGGTCTGTCATCATTTACGTGTATTACAAATATATTTTCTCCCAGTTTGTGGCTTTTATTTTTACTCTATTTATCTGTCTTTTAATGAGTAGAAGTTCTTAATTTTACCCATTCTTTTCCTTTATAATTTTGCTCTTTGTGAATCAGTATGTAGGATGTATAAACAGCTTCTACAATTCAACAAACATAAGAAAAAGAGAAACAATTTAACAGAAAAATAGGTCAAAACTTTGAATAGGCCTTCATGAAAAAAACACAGATTTCCAACAAACCAATAAAAAGATATTCAATCTCATTAGTTGTCAGAGAAATTCTCATTAAAACCACAATGGAATACTATTACCTGCTCACCAGGTACGCAAAAATAAATACTTAAAGTAGAGCTGTTAGCAAGGATGTGGAACACTGGAACCCTCATAATTGCTGACGATAATTAATATAATAATTGGGGATGAAATCGGCACAACAACTGAAAAACTGTTTGTTGCTATCAGCTAAAATTGAAAATGCCCGTACCCTATGCCAGAAATTTGACTCCTGGGATTATACCTAGGGAAACTCTTGTGACTGTGCCCCCAGGAGATGTGAATATTCATTGCAACATTGGTCATATTATTCAAAAACCAGAAATGATGCCCTTCCCCAGTAGAAGGGCTAACTAAATTGTTATATATTCACACAATAGAATATTAGAGAGTAATGACAATGAACAGTTTATGACTGACACATCTACAGGGATAAACTTCACAAACACAAAGTTGAGTAAAAGCAGCAAGTCACAAAAAAATAAATTGTGCTTCTATTTACATCAATACCACCAACAGGCAAAACCAAACAATAAAGTAAAAACCATAAAGAAAAGCAAGGGAATGTTGATCAGGAAAGTTTGCATAATTGTTAGTTCAGGGGTGAGGGTGGTGACATGCAATCAGGGAGGTGTCCCCAAAGAGCTTCAAAGATGCTGAGGACTTCCTATTTCTTAACCTGGGTGGTGTTTACATGGTGTTCACTTTAGTATCATTCGTTAAAATGAATGCATGTTTCCACACTCCTCCAATGTATGATATTACTCATATTTTGCAATGTTAGGAGATGCACACAGACACAAAGGCAACCACGATTGCATATGTGAGCAGATCAAGTCACTCCACACGGCCCACACTGGCCGGACCAAGAGGAGATCTGGGCCCCAGAGGGCAGATAGCAGAGGACTGCAACCCACAGGAAGGGCTGCTGGGGGTGGGCTGGCAGGGGCCAGCTGCTTGAAGCTCAGGCAAGAGCAGAGTGCCATGCACTGGTCACCCAGCCATGCGATGGCTGAGCCACCTCTCTCCGGAAGAGCCTCTGAGCATGTGGGTGGAAGGCAGCTGTATTGTGAAACCTCGCTTACCTCCTGGTGAGGGCAGGGGGGCGGGCTTGGGAAAGAGGAAAGACGAGCCACCAGAGGAAGGTTCAAGCCAGGGGTCTTAAACTGGTGTTTCCAGGTGGGCTTCAGGGGTCCATGAACCCATCAAATTGTACACAGAATGTTCCCTGTGCATTTTTCAGAGGGAGTGTGTTCCCAGCTGTCCTGTGCTGACAACGCCCCCCATCCTGTAGCAGATGCCATGAGTGTTCACTCACCCCCCCCCCACGTCCCCTCCCTCAGTTCATGGAGACTCAGCCTCCAAGTGCCAGCACCTGCTCTCTTTGCCTGAGGCCTTCTCTGGCCACCCGAGCCCACTGACAAAGGGCCAGGGAATTAATGCTCTCCAAGAACAGCTCTCAACCAATGGCTGATGGGAGTGGGTGTATAAATGCCCCAGCTCCCTCGCTCCCTGGGTGGGCTCATCTTTAGGCTTTGGCTCCATACCACTTTCCAGAGCGCCCCAGCAGGTTCAGCTCCAGCTACCCACAGGAGATCAGCTCAGTAGCACGCCCTTTACTGCCTTCTTCCCTTCCCTGACTCACTTTTCCACTCTCTACCAGCGTATCCTGCACCTCACCAATAAGCCAACTGTACTCGAATCCATGCCTCAGAGTCTCCTTCTGGGGCCGCCCAAACTAAGAAACCCCCAGAAGATGAAGAATGTTAACAGGGAGTCGGGAGATGAGGCTCCCATCTCGGTTCTACATCAACCTGCCGGTGACCTTAGGCAAGTGACTAAGCCTCCCTGAGCCTGTTTCTCCATCTGCGTTAACAGGGAGTCGGGAGATGAGGCTCCCATCTCGGTTCTGCATCAACCTGCCGGTGACCTTAGGCAAGTGACTAAGCCTCCCTGAGCCTGTTTCTCCATCTGCGACGCAAAGAAAGCTAAGAGCAAAGGGGTAGGTGAGCCCATAGGAGTTAAGACCTCTTCATGCCTTCAACCATGTGTCCTGTGCTGGTTAATTTTATATGTCAACTTGGCTAGGCCACGATACCCAGATATTTGGTCAAACATCTGACTGATTATTGCTGTGCAGGTGTTTTTTTTTTTTAGATATGATGAACATTTAAATCAGTAGACTTTGAGTAAAGCAGATTACCCTCCATAATGTGGTGGGCCTCATTCAACCAGAGAAAAAAGACTGATGTCCCCCAAGGAAGAGGGAATTCTGCCAGCAGACTGCCTTTGGACTTGAGCTGCAACACCTCCTCTTCCCCGGGACTTGTCCGCCACCTGCAGACTTGCACTTGCCAGCCTCCACAATTGTGTAGGCCAAGCTTAGAATAAATCTTTCTCTTTCTCTCTCTCTCTCTCTCCCCTTCCCCATATATATGGATAGATAGTTATAGAGATAGAGATAGGTATCTATCTATCCTGTCTATCTCTATATCTATCCTATTGCTTCTGTTTGTGCCCCCAGTGCCTGGCACAGAGGGGTGCTTAGCCAATGTCTGTTGAATGAATCTAAATGAGAAGGCCAGGGGATCTGGGGTCTTTTATTCCCCCACTCCTCCCTACTGCATTGGCTTTGCAATCAGCTAGATCTGGGTTTAAATCCTGGTTTCTTTTATGTGACCTTG
>NW_007732746.1:52344-54679 GCF_000696425.1 Galeopterus variegatus
TGTCTATCTCTATATCTATCCTATTGCTTCTGTTTGTGCCCCCAGTGCCTGGCACAGAGGGGTGCTTAGCCAATGTCTGTTGAATGAATCTAAATGAGAAGGCCAGGGGATCTGGGGTCTTTTATTCCCCCACTCCTCCCTACTGCATTGGCTTTGCAATCAGCTAGATCTGGGTTTAAATCCTGGTTTCTTTTATGTGACCTTGACTGAGGAATTCAACCTCTCCGAGCCTCAGTTTCCTTGCCTACAACACAGGGCTGATAATCCCTTCCTCATGGGCTTGATGAGAGGATCGTGGGGGGTTGGGGGGTGCATGTCCGTGGCTCAGCCTGGATCCTGCCCAGAGCTTGGTACACCATAGTCAGTGTTACTGGCTGGGAACACAGACGACTGCACTGTAACATTTCCTGCACAAGAGGAAGCACTCTGTTGGGGGAGCATATCTGAAATCAGAATATCCCAGAGAAATTGAGGCCCGGATTCTTTGAGGCATGGGAAGAGGGCCTGGCACATAAGAATTCAGTAAATTGAATGGAAGGGTGGCGCACAAATAGTGCATGGCAGTCATTTGAGGCCTGATCAGTGGAAAGCAGGATGAGAGCACTAACATGAGAGGACATGTGGCAGCCCCATGCCTAATTGTCCCCCACTGTGGCTTCCAGGCCCTGGACTTTATAGGACCAAGAGGCACGTTCATCTAATTCCATAGGGCCCTTGAGCAGCTGCTGAAGACGCCTGGGCCAACCTGCTTAGTAAGGAGGGAAGCCTGGTGAGGTCTGGAGCACCTGGGAACGGGAGCCTTGGAAGAGCCAGCCACCATGTGAGCAGGCAGCTCTGCCACCATCCCTGCCACAGCGTGACCCAGCCCCGCCCTACGGCTTCCTGTTGGGTGTGAATCCACTGAGCAAATACAGCCGGGAAAAGAGAATCACCCAAGCCTGATTGAGGAGAATGTGAGGTGTCAGTGTTATTTTAAACCAGCCCTAGATTCCAGTTTGTATGGCAATGTTATTTTAACATAGCTCCAGGTTCAACCTTCAAGTTGCTGGCAGAGAGATGCCGTCATCATCCTAACCAGAAAAAGCAAAGTGATAGATCTGTGAAGTCGCATCCTGCCTTCAGGGCTCCAGCTCGCTGGCTCTGGCCCTTTCCCACCCTAACATCTCTCCTGATCAATATCGCTCTAAAATAACAGCAAAAACAACATCAACAACTGGATGACAAACATGTGGAACATTTGCTGATCTCATTAGGAAATGAATACACACAAAATAGCAAACTAGCACAAACAGAAACCAAAAAAACAAAACAAAACAAAACAAACAAACATGTTTCTGGGAGGCCAGGGTGAAGTGAGCTGTCTTATGAGTTGCACAGATAAGTGTGATTTGATTTAATCCCTTGGAAGACAGTTTCAGGTGTCAGAAATTCTACCCCTAGGGAGATAAACAAAGAAGTAATCCTATTCAGAGACAAATCTTTATTAGGGATTCATAATAGCAAAAAGTGAGAATCATGCTGGTCAAAATGTAAAAGCATATGAGAGCGGATAGGAAAATCACAGCACCTCCAATTAATGCAATTTATGGAACCTCCAAGGTCTTTATGGTAACGTGACAAATACCCTTCATGTGAATTTTTAAAAATCAGGCTACAGAAGGTAATGATCTGTGCAATGGCAAAGTGATAAACAGAAAAGTGTGAGTAAACTAAGCAGCGGTGGTCACAGTAATCGTCACTTACGGAAATGGATTAAAGGAGGCACAATTTAACTTGAATATATCTTTTAAAATTTAAATGTATAAAAGAGGGAAAAATCAGGTAGATTTATACATGCAAGATGGAAAGTTGTCTGAGACCTATAAAATGAAAATGCTGGGAAACTGTAAATAGGTTTGGCGTAATTCATCATCTTTAATGATCTAGAAGAAATTCTAGGATTTACATTTAATTGATAACAGAAGTTACCAGTGGGGAGTGGAATAAGGGGATCTGAGTGGGGAGGAGTTTATCTTTCTACTTAAAAAGTAATATTAGTTTTGCAAATAACCTTATTAAAAAATGGGGAAAGGACCTGAATAGACGTTTTTCCAAGAAAAACATGCAAATGGCTACCATGTATATGAAAAGGTGCTCAATCACTAATCATCAGGGAAATGCAAGCCCTAATCCCAATGGCTTCCACCTCACACCTGTCAGGAAGGCTATTAGCAGAACGTCCAAAAATAAGTGTTGATGAGGATGTAAAGAAAAGGAAACTCTTTTACATTGTTGGTGGGAGTGTAAAATGGTACAGCTACTATGGAAAACAATATGGAAATGCTATTTTTTTCTT
>NW_007732746.1:55715-56563 GCF_000696425.1 Galeopterus variegatus
CACACACACACACACAGAGGAATATTAGTCAGCCTTAAAAAAGAAGAAAATCCTGCCATTTGAGACAAGATGGATGAACCTGGAGGACATTATGCTAAGTGAAATAAGCCAGACATACAAAGACACACAAATGGATTAAATTGGCACACTTTAATTTGAATACATTTTTTAAATGATGAATCTTTTGCATGACATCACTTATAATTGGAATCTAAAACAAAGTTGAACTCCTAGTAACTGAGAGTAGAATGGTGGTTACCAGGAGCTTGGGGGTAGGAGCAGAAGGGAGATGTTGGTCAGAATGTACAAACTTTCAGTGATAAGATGAATAAGTTCCGGAGACCTAATGTGCATCATGGTGACTGTAGTTAATAATAATGTATTTTATACTTGAAATTTGCTAAGAGATTGATTAGATCGCAAGTGTTCTATCTCTCACACACACACACAAAGGTAACCATGTGAGGTGATAGGTATGTTAGCTTGATTGTGGTAATCATTTCACCATGTATATGTATATTAAAACATCACTCTGTACCCCTTAAATATATATAATTTTTATCTGTCAATCACACTTCAATAAACCTGAAAAAAAATAAATCAATACTAAGAACAAAAATAATAATATTAGTTTTGGAATAATAATTGGAAATTTTAAAAAACAAATAAATAAAAGTTATATAAGAGCAGAAAAAATCTGTAAGATAAAAATTAAAACTCTATATATAAAAAAATGGAAGGAAATAAAATTATTTGCTAGAAGTGACTATATAATGGAATCAGGATACTTTTCTTTTGTGTTTTCTTCAACCAACCTGTTTTTTTCCCCAAATTTTTTATTTTATTTT
>NW_007732746.1:57285-60075 GCF_000696425.1 Galeopterus variegatus
TTTTATTTTATTTTTTAATTTTAATTTATTTCTCCAATTTTTTTGTTATTATCTGCTTATAGTACAGGGGGAAATGTCCTACAAACATTTTAAAAAGGACACTGTGGGGCCGAGCCCGTGGCGCACTTGGGAGAGTGCAGTGCTGGGAGCGCAGCAGCGCTCCCACCGCAGGTTCGGATCCTATATAGGGATGACCGGTGCGCTCACAGCGCTCACTGGCTGAGCGCAGTGCGGCCGGTCTCAAAAAGGACAAAAAAAAAAAAAAGGAGACTGTGGAACTCAGTAATTCTACCATGCAAAATCTGAGGTCTCTTTGTAGAATTTCCATCAACAGGAAGCAAAGCTCCAAATCTGGTGACATTTTGAGTCTTCTCCAGCAGGTAGAATCAGAACCTTGACCATTTTGGGGAAAGGGTGTCTTCTTTAAACTGCCAAATAATGAGGTGGTTGCTGTCTCCAAAGATGGAAGGAATTTATCCTTCAACTGAGTCCCTGCCAAACTGGGGAAGCCTCCTCTCCTCAGGGAGGGAAGCAGATTCCAGGCCTATTCTCCACTGGCCAGGCCAGACACTGGTTGCTGCCAGCACCGAGAAAGCCCCTTTCAAATGTCTGTCCTCACATCAAACAGTCCAGTGGAGGAGGGAAGTCTTGGGCATTGAGCCTGCCTAGGTCTAAATTCCTGTTCAAATCCCTGGCAGTGCCAGACATGTACCTGAGCTATGCATTATTCAACTGGATGAAATGTAAATAACTATAAACTAGAGAGGGAGAGAATGAAAAGGATTCATAATTTAACCAGGTAGTACAGCAATTAGTTGAAAAAAGTTAGCTTCAGGCCTGTGGAGGATTCCAGACTCAAAGCAAATAAAAGAATTGCCTGAAGATATAACTTGAACCTGTATAAACCATCACTCCTGTAAATGACATGAACTTGAAGTCCCCTGTTGTCATAGTGACTAAAAACCATGGGCTCAAGTGGTTCTTCTGTAGAAAGGGGAGAATTATTTTATGTCTCAGGTCCCTGACAAAAAAATCTATCTGGTTGATGAGCAGCCCAAATTCCCTGGGTTTGTAACCCCAGTTTTCTTGAGATAGTAAAAGTATTTATCTATTTTACAGGAGACCTAGTAGGAAGTAAGGATTTTCACTACAATCCAATGTCAGTGAGGCTGCCACCAACCCTAGTGCCAGTGGGAGCCATGTGGGGATCAATAACAAGGCTCTCAGCCAGGGTGGTATAAGCAGAGACCTAGTGGAGAACCAGAATTTTCACCCACCCCCCAAGAAATACACTCAAAAGCACCATAGATAAATCAAAATGAAATTCTATAAAATGTTTAAGTAATCCTCAGGAAGGCAGGAAAAAGAAAACAGAAACAGAAATCAGAACAAACAGCAAACAAAAAATAAAATGGCAGATTTTAGCCCTAATGTATCAATAATTACATTAAAGATAAGTGGTCTAAATACACCAATTAAAAGACAGAGATTAGCAGAATGAATTTAAAAAACACTATGTGTACTATCTAAAAAATTCACTTCAAATATAATGAAATAACTAGGTTAAAACTAAAAGAATGGAAAAAAGATGCACCATGCAAATATTAATCACAAGAAAGCAAAAATAGCTTTATTAAAATCAGGTAAGGTAGACTTCAGAGCAAAAAATTTACCAGGGACAGAGAGAAACATAATGATAAAAGGTTCAGTCCACCAAGAAGGTAGAGTAATTTTAAATGTTATATACCAAACAACAGAGCTGCAAAATGTGTGAGGAAAACCTGATAGAATTGAAAGGAGAGAAAGACAAATCTATAATTATAGGTGGAGATTTCAACATCTTCTCTCAACAGTTGATAGAACAACTAGACAGCAAGATGTAACAGAACTCAAAAATTTCACTAACAGAATCTAATTGATATTTATAAAATATTCCACCCAACAACTGCAGAATACACATTCTTTTCAAGTGCACATAACATACACCAAATAGACCATATCCTGGGTCATAAAACAAGCCTCAACAAATTTAAAAGAATTGAAATCATACACAGTGTGTTTTCTGACACAACAGAATCAAGCTAGAAATCAATAACAGAGAAATAACATGAAAATCTCCAAACACTTGGAAATGAAACAATACACTTCTAAATAATCAATGGGTCAATGAGAAAATCTTCTCAAAAAATGAAAAAAATATTTTTATTTCTCAAAGGTAATAAAAAAATTGAGATGGGTGAAAACAATAAGACCACATATCAAAATCTGTGGTACTCAAGTAAAGCAGTGCTGAGAGGGAAATTTAAAACATGAAATGTTTACACTAGAAAAGAGGAAAAGTCTCACATGAATAACCTAAGCTCCCTCCTCAAGAAAATAGAAAAAAAAAAAGCAAAAGAAACCCCAAACAATTGGAAAGAAGGAAATAATTAAAATAAAAGCAGAAATTAATGAAATTAAAATATAAACAATAGAGAAAATGTATAAAACAAAAATCTGGTTCTTTGAAAAGAGATCAANCCAGAAAAACAGAAGAGGTGGAAACACTCTTCAATTCATTTAATGATGCAAGTATCACCCTGATATCAGAACCAGACAAAGAATACAAAAAGAAAGAGAAAGAAAGAAAGAAAGAAAAAGAAAGAAAGAAAGAAAGAAAAAGAAAGAAAGAGAAAGAAAGAAAGAAACATATCAGAACCAGACAAAGAATACAAAAAGAAAAGAAAAGAAAAGAAAAGAAAGAAAGAAAGAAAGAAAGAAAGAAAGAAAGAAAAGAAAGAAAGAAAGAAA
>NW_007732746.1:61075-71646 GCF_000696425.1 Galeopterus variegatus
AAAGAAAGAAAGAAAGAAAGAAAGAAAGAAAGAAAGAAAGAAAGAAAGAAAGAAAGAAAGAAAGAAAGAAAGAAAGAAAGAAAGAAAGAAAGAAAGAAGGAAAAAAAACTACAGGCCAATATCCCTTATGAGTATAGACATAAAAATTCTTAACAAAATATTAGAAGACAGAATTCAACTATGTATAAAAGGAATTATACACCATGATCAAGTGAGGTTTATTTCAAGGATGCAATGCTGGTACAATATTCAAAAACCAATGCAATCTGCCATATTAATGAGGTAAAGGAGAAAAATCACAAGATCATATCAATTGATGCAGAAAATTATTTGAAAAAATTCAATAATCATTCATGATTAAAAACTTGGCAAATTAGGAATAGAAGAGAGCTTCCTCAACTTGATAAAGAGCATCTACAACAAACCTACAGTTAACAACATACTTAATGGTGAAAGACTGAATGCTTTTCCTGTAAAATTGGGACTAAGACAAGGATATCTGTTTTCACCACTGTTATTTAACCCTGTACTGGAAGTTCTGGCCAGTGCAATAAGGCAAGAAAAGAAATAAAAGGCATGTAGATCAGGAAAGAAGAAATAAAACTGCTTCTATTTGCAGATGACATGATTGTCCACATAGAAAATCCCAAAGGATCTACGAAAAAATCCTATAACTAATGTTTAAGTTCAGTAAGGTCACAGGATACAAATCAACACATAAAAATCAGTTGCATTTTAACATACTAGCGATGAATATTTGGACACTGAAATTAAAAATACAGTAACATTTACTATCACTCCAAAAAATGAAATACTTAAGCATAAATCTAACAAAACATGTACAAGACTTGTATGCCAAAAGCTACAAAAGACTGATGAAAGAAATCAAAGAAGATCATAATAAATGGAGAAACATACCATATTCATGGATTAGAAGACTCACATAATAAAGATGTCAAATTTGTATAAGGGTTTAATGCAATTACTGTCAAAATCCCAGCAAGATTTTTTGTAGATATAGGCAAGATTATTCTAAAATTATATGGAATGGCAAAGGAACTATAATAGCCAAAACAATTTCAAAAAAGAATAATGTGGGAGCAATTTGTCTACCCAATGTCAAGACCATATAGCTACAGTAATTGAGACTGTTGCATTGGTGGAGGGAAAGACAAAGGTCAATGGAACAGGATAAGAAACCCAGAAATGCCCCACACACGTATGACCAACTGATTTTTGACAAAGGTGCAAAAGCAATTCAATGGAGAAAGGAGAATGTTTTCAATAAATAGTGCTGGAGCAAGAAATGTATCTTAAAATAAATGGTGTCTTCAGTTCAATAAAATACAGTATTTTTTTATGTGCCTACTCTATGCTAGGGAATGTCCTAAGCACTAGCGGGGGAGCAGTGAGCAAAGTCCCTGCTTTCACAGTACAGACATTCTCACAGTCGTGGTCCCCGGGAGAAATCCTAGGTGCTGGAGAAGGAATTGTGGGCATCTGGGGTCAAGAACGGGGTAAGAGCCAGCTTTAGAAAGAAGTGCAGGGACATTGGCCTTCATCTGTCTGGGTCACCCTCCTTTTCTCAAAGATGGCATAGTGATAGCCTGCCCTTGTGTGTGCATGAAACCTTCTAGGTAAGGAAGAATTGCAGAGAGAGGTGCTGGGCTGGGGCGGGGCTGTGTGAGCAGAGAGAGGTGGAAAGACCCCCACCCCCACCCAGAACGTACACACAGCAGGCAGGGCACATCTGGATGGAAGCTTTAGCAGGCAGGGAGATTTTTCTGTTTCACCCAGTCTGGAGGGTCTAGACATGCTCCCAATTTTCTGCTTGAAGTGATGGAGTCAGAGAGGCCGAGAGGCCTGGGGGGTCTTGTGCTGGAAGGGACTTCAGAGCTCATCAGCCCAGGGACCTGGCCTGGGGGCAGCTGCATGGGCTGCAGAGTGGGACAAGGACGCTTGGAGGTCAGACCTGAGCGCTTCCACTTCCTGTCTGTGCAACCTTGGGTGAGTTACCTAACCCCTCCCCAACTCAGTTTCCTCATCTGGAAAATGGGGAGGGTAAAATTGAGACATTAAGGTTGCTGTGAAGATTAGGATGATGCATGTCAGGGGTCTGGCATGGGTCAGGGCTACATCAGGGCAGAGCGTGTTAGACAAAGCTGGGTTTCAAAGCTGCTTAGAAGCCACGTGGCCATGAACACAGTGCTTCACTCCTCTGTGGAAATGAGGTTGTAATCACTGCCCCAACGGGTTATGGTGAGAACTAGAAATAAGCTAGCTCCAGGACCCAGTGACAGGTGTGGCATATAGCAAGTCTTAATAGAAAGTGGCCTTTGTTGTCATCCTGGGTACCTGTAAATCTGTGTTAAACAAAGCCTAAGTTAGCTTCTGAGACAGGGCCAGGCACTTAGGAGGCATTTGACAAATATCTGTTGAATGAACAGCTAAATAAATGAACCTTAACTGTATTTACAAATAAATAAACTGAAGGAACAGCTAGGCCACTTACTCTGAATATGACACTGCACTATACCTAGTTTGGAGATTCTGGGAGAGCTCCCTGACCCCAATTCCTTTCCCCAGAATGACATGATCACAATCTCTTGGAGCAGGCTAGCCAGACCAGTCACTGGGACAGCAGCTCAAGTATCCAGTAATCTGGGCCCCAAACACCCAGAGGGCATTAGGCAACCCTCAGAACCCCCTCACTACTTCCTCCTGGTGAGCTGGGCTGGTGATTCTGCCTTTCAGCAGGAAGAGGCGCCCCTTCCTCCGGGGTTTCCGGCCTGGACTCTGAGCCAGTCACCCCCCTGTGCAGGAGAGTTTGCTTTCCGAAGGCCCCTTTTGGGCTCTGACAGGGTTAATGCCTTCAGCAAAAGTAACAACTAGGCTGGGTTCTCAGGGACACAACAACTGTGGTGTTCAGCCACAGTGTTTAGTGACCACCTACTTGGGATGCAGCCAAGACAGACAGAGGCCCTGCTGTCATGGATAGTTGGGGGACAGATGTTTAAAGACAGGCTGTGGCAAATTTCAGGAAAATACCAAAATGCTCTGCAAGAGACCAGAGAGGCTCAAAGACGAATCTACAAAATCGTTGCAAATAACCATAGATGTGGGCATGATTCATGCATTGCAGCATGAATACTGAAAATTTGCAAAAAGCCTCTACATCCAACAGTAGGGGAGCAGCCAAGTAATAATGCAGCGGGGATGCAGGTGTGTGTGGTGCCATGGCAGTCCCGCATCTATCTGTCTTTTTTTCCACTGTCCCAGGGACCCTGTCCTCATTCCTGTTCATCCCAGTGCCTACTGCCCTTGCTCTGCCGTGAGTGACCCAGTGTGTATCTGCAGAGAGGCTTTGCTTCCAAAGTGCAGCTGCTTCCCCTCTGCATGTGTGTGTGCATGTGCACTACAAACCAGGTTTTCATTGCCCCTATGAAACGGCAAATAACAATCTGCTCTCTTTCCTTTCTCCTCTGTCTGGTTGCTCCTCTTGGTTTCTGGTGGAGAGCCCCAGGGCTCATCCCTTGGCCTCCTCTCTTCTCCATCCACACTCAATCCCTAGGGGTGCCAGAGATATTGACATCTCACAGGTTTATCGTTTCCAGCCTAATCCTGTCTGTTAAACTCCAGAATCATGTGTCCAACCGTCCTACAGGGCATCTCCACACCCACCCACACTTGGCATAGCCAGGACCAACTCCCGATTGCCACACTGCCTGCCACCTGCCCGTCCCCCGCCTCCCTGCTCGGCTGGGGGCAGCTCCATCCTTCCCGGTGCTCAGGCCCCAAACCCTGGAGTTATCCTTGATTCCTCTTTCCCTTATACCCGACATCTGGTTCATCTGCAAGTCCTATTGGCTGTACTGCCACAAAATGTCCAGAATCTGACCACTTCTCATCTCCTCCACTGTCCCCGGCCTGAGTTCCCATAACTTCTTGCCTGTCAGACTGTGACAGCCTCTGCACTGGGCTCCCTGCCTCCTCCATTGTCCCCTATAATCTATTCTCCCACAGCAGCCAGACAAGTCCCTTCATGGTCCTCCTCTGCTCAAGTCATCCCCACAGCTCTCCATGTCACTTGGAGTAGAAGCCAAAGTGCTCACAATGCCCAAAGGACACTATACGACCCCCCTCCACTTATCTCCCCCTCCCTCACCGCATTTCAGCCACACTGTCGTCCTTGCTCTTTCTTTACCCCCCCCCCGTTATGTCCCTGCCCCAGGGCCTTTGCACTAGTTGCAATGGCTGTTCCCTCAACCTGGAAAGTCCTGCCCTCAAATAACCACCCTCAAGTCTTTGCTCAAGTGTCACCTTCTCTGAGCACCCTATTTAAAACTGCAGTCGGCCTCTTGCCCTGCACTCCTGGTGGCCCTTATTCCGTTCTATGTTTTCATTTTTCTATAGCACTGTCATTCTATATAATTCACTTACTGTATTTATTGCTTACTGGCTGTCTCTTTCCATTAGAAAAAAGGCCCTGTGAGGACAGGGTTTTTGTCTGTTTTGTCTACTGTGTGTCCCCAGTGCCTGCCACAGTGCCTGGCAATTGGTAGGCACTCTATAAATATTTGTTGAATTAACAAAACTGCTTTTGGGCTTATCCTCTTTGTGGCTTAGTCACAGCAAATTAAAACCCCAAATGCTGAAGAAAAAGAAAGAAAAAAAAGGAACAAAAGAAAACTCAGGAGACCTAAGACTTGGGATAGAGCCCAGCCCTCCCACTGACTTGCTGCGTGACCGTGGGCAGGTCACACCCCCTCTCTTTGCCTCAGTCTCCCTTCTCTTTGCCTCAGTCTCCCCATCTGCATTTGGTGTTCTCTGACAATCGATGGCTCCCTCATGCTCCTTTCCATTAGAAACTTAAATTAGGTCTAATGATATGACCAGCCAGGGAAATTGGGTTTATGAAGACCTACTGTGTGCAAGTAGTTGTGTAGACACATCAGAACATCAGGCCTGGATGCATCATCTCCTGGTACAGAAAATGGACTTTGAGCCTAGAGAGGATGGTTTGGATCCTGGATCCCCACCGTAGGGGCTGTGGGACCTGGGAGTGTCATTTAGCCTCTCTGAGCCTTAGTGGCCTCTTCTGTAACAAGGTCATCATGATAGGACCCACTTCATGGGGATGTTGGCGTGAAGCAGGATTTGAACTCCAGGTCCCCATGCACGCCTTCTCTGGGAACTCCCTGTTGGGACCTGTCCACTCCCCACCCACCCATCCTCCCACTGATGGGCAAAGCCTGGCACCAATGGCCCAGGTGCAACCAGAGCTCCATAGCTGTGTGCGTATCCCCAAGGCAGGTGTGACACACACCTGCACTGTCTAGTCTGACACCCAGAGGCCTTGGCAAGAGGCAGGCATCCTGGAGCATGCAGAGAGCACTGGCTTCCAGGTCAGGAAACTCACCTTCCCCTCACATCTCTGCCACACATTAGCCATGATGCCTTGGGCAAGTCACTTTTCCTCTCTGAGCCTCAATTTTCCTTTCTGTAAAATGGGTTGCAATAGTAAGTCCATATATACCTTGCACGGTAGTGAGAAGTAGATGTGAAAAGTCTGAAAAATGCGTGTCACGTGGACCGGCAGCCAATAAACCCCACACTCTGGAGCTGGACAACTTTGGTTCAAATCCTGGCCCCACCACTTCCTAGCTGTGTAACCTCTCTGCACCTCAGTTTCTTCGTCTGTAAAATGGGAATGATAATGGCACTGACCTCAGAGAGCTGCTGTGAGGATGAAATGGGGGTACCACCTCACAGGCTTGACTTACTGAGCTGTTGCATGTAAAGTGCAGAGAAAGTCACCTGGCACAGAGAAAACACCCAAGAAGGTGAGCTGTCCTGTGTGTGGCCCAACTGGGGAAACTTGTCCCAAGCCTGGTTGGTTTTTGAATGTATAGCCTGGGCTGTGACTTTGTGCCTAAAATCTCCCTGCTTTTCTCGCCTTCTCCTCTCTGATACACACCCCTGCTTGGCACAGTTAGATATGATTGGATGGATCCAGATGTTCATGGCCTCCAGACAGGGATGGGGCTATGGGCACCAGAATTTGACCACATCCCCTCCCCTCAAGGCTTTCTGAGCCCTCGGCCCTTCCCAGGAAACTAGCAGAGCCATCCTGCCACTGATTCTGGCATTGACACCCATCTAGGGGTCCAAAGGGCCTCACATCCCCTCCCCTCAAGGCTTTCTGAGCCCTCGGCCCTTCCCAGGAAACTAGCAGAGCCAGCCTGCCACTGATTCTGGCATTGACACCCATCTAGGGGTCCAAAGGGCCTCTCCAGAGCAGAGGAGGGCTGGGAGCACACGCCCAGAACCTGAGTGGGGAGGGGCTGAGCCGCTGGCCCACAGACCGCAGGTGCTGACTCATGGCCTCTGCGGGGAGGTATAAAGGAACCAGCCCAGGGGCTTCCTACAGCTGGAGGGACAAGCTGGCCAAACGATGGCCCAGAGGACAGTGATCCGTGTGGGCCCAGAGCAGACCACCCATGCCGTGTGTGTGCTGGGCACCTTGACTCAGCTCGATGTCTGCAGGTGAGAGGGAGACCTTCTGAGAGGCTTGGGGGGCAGGTTGGGTGATGCTAGAAGAGCCGGTTCTGCTGATACAGGAGCATGTGGTTGGCTCAGGTGCCAGGCTGCAGCTGCTGTAGCCACTGCCAGGGAGCAGCTCAAGAGGTAAGACCCCAGAAGCCCTGGGAGATGCCGGACTCACAGCAGTGGGTTCTTCACCCTGTACAAGTGCGGGTTCTTCCTCTCCCCATCAAGGTAATGGAAGCTCAATGAGGGCCCGTGACTCGCTGAAAGTCACACAGCAAGTGTGCCCTGGAAGCAAGGCCACAACCTGGGCTTCCTGACCCATACCTGGCTCACAATGCAGTTTGTTACCCCACACCTGTCAGCCAAGCCTCCCCCAGTGACTGCGTAATAGTGTGGGGGTGATGAGATGGGCTCTGGCATGGGAGAGACGGAGGTGGGAAACCTGGCCCTACTCTTGGCTAGCTGGGTAGTCTTGGGCAACCGAGACTCAGTTTCCTCCTCTGTGAAATGAGAATAAAACCCACTTCATAGGGTGGTTTTAGGGATTAAATGTGAAAATGTTTGTTGAATACTTAGCGTAGTGCTGGGCATATCCTTGGTAGCTGTTCATTCATTCACTCATTCGACAAACACCAATGGAGTACCTCCTGTACGCCAAGCCCTGGGCCAGACTCTGGCTTAAACAAGATGTCGAGGAACACTCTAAGGGAGTGTGCATGGTCGTCGTCGTTGCTGTTGTCAGTAATAGCAGTGGCAGCCCCTGGCTTCCCCCATCGCAGGCTGGGCATCTGTGGTCCTAGAAAGGTGTCCATGGGGTGCCTGGCATGTTTCCTTGAAAACGTCACCCGCTGCCTGGACTCCGACAGTGGGAGAACAGCAGTAAATGTCTGGGTGGCCTCCCTGGCCATGGATGGGAGGCAGGAGACTGAGAAGTTGGGGAGTAAAGGAAAAACAGAAGGCCTGATCTCATTTGAGTTCTCTCAATTCCTCTGAGAATGAGCTGCCTAGTGGTGGGTGTGGAGGAAAGGAGAGGCCGGAGCTAGCCCAGGGCTCCTGCCAGCATGCCCAGGCTAGCCCTCTCTCCAGCACGGAGGAGTGGTGGGTCAAGGTCACAGTGCTTCTTCTGGCCCTGGAGAGGTGGGTGGAGCTGGCCAGGGCTGGACCAGGAAGAAGTCACTGCCCACTTCTCCTCAGAAAGGATGGGGAACTCCCAAGTTCACAGGTGCCTCAAAAATCCTTCTTTTCTCCTCCTTTCGACAGATACTGAGCCCTGTCATTCTATCCCCTGAATGTCTCACATAATATTGGCTAATATTTACATCACTCTTCCTATGTGTAACTCATTCACCAGCCCTATGGAGTAGGTAATGCTGTTATTCCCATTTTAAAGATTGGGAAACTGAGGCTCTGAAAGGTTAAGTAACACACCTGAAGCCACACGGCTAGTAATTGGGGGAGCCAGGGCTGAAACCCAGGTAGCCTGGCTCCAGGACCCTCTTCTCTACCCATTGGTCCCTGTACCAGCTCTTCCCTTCACTTCTTACCTGTCCTTGATGCAGCCCAGCCAGCACCTTCCTCCTGCTTCCTATGCAGCTGTCACCTCCACTGCAGCCTGAATCCCCTTCCTCAAACACAGGTGGAGTAGGCCACTCCCGTCCTCACCAGCACTATGTCCTTGACCCCTGCCCCCTGCAGCACATGCGAGCCACTGTACCCTTGCTTAAGCTGTGCCCTCTGCCCCTGGGCTCAGACAGGCCAGGTCATAGAGGCGGGCACAGACCACAGGGGTGTGGGCACCTATTCAAGAGCCGCCCTGACAGACTTTGCTTGTGACTCATTCTGAGTTTGAAAAGTACTTTCCCTGCAAAATACATTGATTATATTCAAACAAAATTCTGTTAACCTGATATGAATATTAAAACCTGTCAAGGGCTTTCTGTGAAGCTTGTGGCTGGGGTCAGAGAGCTGTCATGACCCGGCTGCTACAGACCAGGCTCTTTTCATCTGTGAATTCTAATCCTCACAGAAACCCTGCTAGGTAAACTATCATCATACCCATTTTAGAGATGAGTAAACCAAGGCTTCAAAAGGTGAAAACATCTACCCAAATTCACATAAATTAAAGATGGCAAAGGCAAGAGACTTGAACTCAGGATTGTCTGACCCTAAACCCGCTCTGCTTCTTCAGCACATACTGCCTCCGAGTGCTGTGGGGTTGGCCTCAGTGGGGGGCTTGGGAAAGTCCTGGAATCGGCAGAGGGGAGGGAAGTGCTGTTCGACTGGTGATTTTTGGTAAGAAGATGTCAGATGCTGGAATTGCTGGAAATGTTGTTACTTGTTTGGGGCTCAGGTTCTCAGTGCTGGCTCGACAGAGGGTATCAGAAGTGACAAGAAGATTCAGCTGTGCATCGTCTTACGCTAACACACATGGTGCCACACCCACGCCCACACCGAAAACCCCCAGATGTTTATGAAAGTTCCTTGTTTAGGAGCTGAGAGCATGTGGAAAACACACATGCTAGAGTTGAATCCCTGTGGTGCCACTTTCCAGCTGGGCCTCGCGTGTCTGAGCCTCAGTTTCCCCCTCTGGCAGAGAGAGAGTGGCTGTGAGGTCTGGAGACAGTGGCTGTAAAGCCCTGTCAGGACCTGTTTGTGCCCTTCTCCCTGCCCCTGTCAAGGAGGGAGCCGAGGGGGATTTAGTGCCTCAGTCCACATGCCCGTGCCCCTTGGCTGCAAGCCTGGTCTTCCCATCATGCCTGAGCCCCTTATTCATTTTTCTCTTGTACCAAACACATGGCATGTCCCTCTCGCATCCCCATCCTCTGGCCACGGTGCCCGGGCAGCTGGGGAGGCCTGGCTTATCACCAAGGCTTTGTGTAAAGGACAACAGCCATGCACGGAGCCAAGAGAATGAGCCTGCAGGCTTTGGCAGAAAAACAAGGGCTTTTCTTTAGTTTCAGTTTGGCCAGGTAGGTGTGTAATAAATGGTGGCGCTTGAGCAGGAAGGCACTGGTTCTGCTGAGGCATCCCTCCGTGGGAATTCTCCCATGGGCACAGGCTGGGCTGTCCCTTCATTTATGGTTGTTATTATTAGTTGCCGAATACTGAGTGCTTACCACATGCCGTGCCCTCTAAACCTCACAGCCATCCAGGAAGCATGTAAACATCAATCCCATATTGCAGAGGAGGAAACTGAGGCCCAGCAAGGGTCAGGGGCTTAGCCAGGTCCACAGTCTGTCTGAAACAGCCCAAGGTTGCTGTCACTCTCCAGCCCTTTGAGGCTGCCTGCTGCTCCCAGGTTGGCCTGGGGGAGGCTCCCCGTGGGCAGCTGAGCTTCTGAGCCCCAGCTGGTCTGCAGGCGAGTGTCTGATCAAAAACCGCTCTGACTGGCTGGTGATGCCTTAGTGCAAAACCACAAGCATGTGCTGTGGCCCAGCCAGCTGGTGTAGACAGACTGGCGTCAGTGCTGATGGTGCAGTGGGAATTCATGCACTCTGTCCACACTGACTCTGGCAATCCCCCTGACCCAGTGTCCTCCCTGGGGAACCACAACCCAGCCATCCATTGGTATGGGGACCAGGCTGAGAGCAAGTGGGAAAGCCACTACCCGAGCTGAGGGCACTGTCAGGGACACCACTGTTTGAGTTTAGCAGATGTAGAATAGTGTCCTTGTCAGGGAGGACTTCAGGAAGCTCATGATGGGACCCCAGATCTTCCAGCTTGTCTTACCCACCTTTGTCCCCAGCACAAGGTCTGGCACATAGTGGGGGAGTGACTGAGCATGTGCTGATTGATTAACTGAATGAATGAATGAATGTGTGTTTTATGGGAGGACTGCGCCTGGCACATAGTAGGTGCTCTTTAAGTATTTGTTGAATGAATGAAAGAAATTTGAGCACAGGGAAGTGTCTTATTTATCTGTGTGCCCACATAGTGCCTGGCACATACTAGGCACTCAGTTATTTTGACATCTTTTTTTTTTTTTTTTTGTCTTTTTGTCTTTTTTCGTGACCGGCAACGGA
>NW_007732746.1:72295-73051 GCF_000696425.1 Galeopterus variegatus
TGAGCGGCTGGTCTGTATGTGGGATCCGAACCCTCGGCGGGAGCGCCGCCGCGCTTCCCAAATGGCGCACTGTAGCAGTGCACCACCGGGCTGGCCCTATTTTTACATCTTTTTGCAACAAGGAAGGGAGAACAGGAGGGGAGGGAGGGAGACAGAGAAAGAGACAGACAGACAGAGACAGAGAGAGAGAAAGAGAGAACATACTCAAAAACGTCTGTTTGTCCTGATGTCAGCCATTACCATCCCTTACCAGGACAGGGACACCCACGTCTCAGGCCACTGGGGCATGTCTTCAGGAAGAACCTTCCTTTGGTCCTTTACTTCTTTTGGTCAAACACCCTTGACCCCAGAGTGTGGCGTGAACTCAATGGGGGAGGGTGGAGGAAAAGAGAAAAAGGAAGAGAGAACTTTCCAGAAATTGGTGCCTGCTGCGGGCTATGCCCTTTTTGCATACCTTCCCTGTAACCTTGTGAAGCAGGAATTCTTCCTTTCCTTTTCAGATGAAAATGCTGGGGTTGTAAACTGGGGTCCCATTCAGGGGCGCCTCCCTCAATCCTCAGTGACCTCACAGCCCTCTGGGGCTTCACCTGTCACCTCGACCTGGGTGACTCCTGGCCTGAAGCTCTGCGCTGACCTCTCCTCTCTCTGCCCCCTCCACGAGCTGCCTCCACCTGGATGGCCCATTGAAAACAAAGCCAGCCTGGCCAGCTTTCCTAGCCTGCCCTCCCCCTTTCCCTATATAATGTCCCACCCGTC
>NW_007732746.1:74455-75893 GCF_000696425.1 Galeopterus variegatus
CCTTCCATGGACATCATTGTGATTGTGCCACTCCCTCCCTCCAGATCCTTCCCTAGCTCCCCACTACCCATTGTACTGAATCCCAACCACTGTTGACCGGAGAACTCCGAGCCTCTGCTCCTCTTACCTGCCCCACCACCTTCCAGCTTTGTCACCTCTTAGACTCTCATGGAAGAAACTCAAGTGTTCCTCCTCTCTAGCCCAGAAAGCGGTTGCCTCTGGAATGATTCCAGCCACCTTTGTGGCTTTTGCTCATAAGAGTAGTAACCATGCATACCACAATGACACTTTATTGATTCTGCCCTGTGCATCATTTCGTGGTTTCCTCCAATTCCACTGAAAGTCAGGCTAATTCAACAAACTTGTGCTAGCATCTTCTATGCAGTGGTTCTCACACTTGAGTGTGCATCAGAATTGTGCAGACAGCTTGTTAAAATACAGATTGCTGGGCCCCACCCTAGAGTTTCCAACTCAGTAGGTTTCCAACTCCGAGCCCGAGAATCTGCTTGGCTGATTCTGTTCTTCTGAGGATGCTACTTTGAGAACTCCTGGTCTTTTGGAAGAACTCGATGCCAGGCACATCAGGGTGGGGCAAACACAGAAAAAGACGCAGTCATGGTTCGTTAGAAATGGCATCAGTGTGGGCTGCAAGCGGACCCAGACCTGCTATTATCAGCCAAAGACCTGGGCAAGTCTCTTTGCCTCTCTGACCCTTGGTTTCCTCATCTGTAAAAGAGGAATAACAACATCCACCCATAGGATGATTGTGAAAATGGAGGTTAATGGCCACATTGAGAAAGGTGACTAGCTGGTCACATGCTGCAGGCTTCACCTTAATGAAGGTCAACTTGGGCAACACCATCAGGACAGGAGAAGGTGCAAAGTCTGAAATGTCATTGAGGGCAACAGGAATTCCACATGCCAAATTCCTAAACAGAGGGTGGGAGAACAATGTGACAACTGATTGTGAGCTAATGTCTTGATCAGACTTCCCAGTGACTTTTTCCGTCTGAGCTGTGAGTAAACGCTTTTGTGTTTTTACCTTTTGCTGCTCATATGCACCTAAGGCAAAAGTTGGCACGCTGACTTTTTCTTAATGTACTGCAACATGTCAGTCAGTTTTTCTTTTTCCTTATGAGAACACTGATTTGGATTCCAGTGTTTTTTGATCACCTGCCACCTTTCCAGAACCCAACCATCACATCACGAGAAAGAGAGCAGGGTTTTACAAGGCCAAGTGAGAGACATACTGAGGTGGCGGGTGTATTAGTTTCCCATGGCTGCTGTAACAAATGAGCACAAAGTTAGTGACTTCAAACAGCACAGATTCATTATCTTACAGTTCTGGAGGCCAGAAATCCAAAAATGGGTCTCACAGGGCTAAAATCAAGGTGTCAGCAGAGATGCCTTCTTCCTGGAGGCTCTAGGAGAGAATCAT
>NW_007732746.1:76591-81763 GCF_000696425.1 Galeopterus variegatus
CACGGCCTTTTCCAGAATGGCACCACTCTGACCTCTTCTTCTGTCGTCATGTTTTCTCTGATTCTGACCCTTCTGCGTCTCTCTTTAAAGACTCTTGTGGTTACATTGGGCCCACCTGGATAATAGAGGGTCATCTCCCCATCTCAAGGGATTGTTAATTTAATAATATCTGCAAGTCTTCTCCTTCACGTAAGGTTTCAGGGATTAGGGTGTGGTCATCTTTGGGAAACCAATATTCTGACTACCATGGAGGGGAAATCTCATTTTGAGGAAGAAATCCCTTTTGGTTGGAGTGATGGGAGAAGGGTTCGATGGCTGAGGTCCCATTGAGATGGGTCTTCGGGGCTGGATTGCATTTTGAGAGATGGATATGGGAGAAGAGGGCCCTCCAGACAAGGGGCAGACAGAAAGCAAAGCCTGGGAGATGGGAATGTGGGGGGCCGGTGGGTGAGCTGTGAGTGATTCCGTATGATTGCAGCATGGAGAAAGCATAGAGGGGAGAGAGGAAGAAAGGAGGCTGGGGACAGGCTCAGGGAACACCCCCAGCCCTGTTACTGAGCAGAGAAACAATGTGCTAGCACTGAGTCTGGGAAAGTGGCTTTAATCTCTCTGTGCCTCAGTTTCCTCATCTGTAAAATGGAGATAATAACAGTGTCTCCCTTCCAGGCTGGTGGTGAGAACTGAATGAGTTAACATATGGGAAGAATATGAACAGAGCGGAGCAAATGCTCTGTAAGAGATTGCTGTCATTTGAGAACTTGGACGTGATCTTGTTGAGTGGAATGAGGGCCCAAGCCAGGGTGGACAGGAGACAAAATGAAATCAGGGCGTGAAGGCTAGAATAGTGTTGAGAAAAGAAATCTCCTTTTTCCTTGGCTTCAGATTTCTTTTTGGTTCTTCAAAAGTTACTTCAAAATTTCATCTCCTGAAGGAAAAATATCAAAATGTCCATCTCCGAGTGGTAAATTCCATTTTCTTCTAGGCGGTATACACTTCTACTGCTGTGTAACACATTTCCCCAAAACTTAGTGTCTCGAAGCAATATTGTTTATTATCTCACAGTTTCTGTAGGTCAGGAATCCAGTGTGGATTCCTGGGTGCTCAGCCTCAGGGTCCCTTCCAGGCTGCAATCAAGGAATCAGCAGAGCTGTAGCCATGTGAAAGCTTGACTGGGGAAGGCTTCAATTCCAAGCCTGCTCACGTGGTTGTTGACAGGACTTGGTTCTTTTCCGGCTGTTGGCTAGAAGCTTCCCTCAGTTCCTTGCCATGCAAGCGTCTCCAGAGGGGGTCCTTTTAGCTGTCCCCTCATCACATACAATTCCTGTATTTTCCTAATTCTCTATAATGAGTACATATAGCTTTTAATAGAGAGACAAAAGAACTTTATTACAAAGGTAAACACAGAAAACATAATTGTAAGAGTCATAGCGACCTTATGGAGTGAATTCTGCCTCTCTAAAGAGTCTCCTACTGTGCGAATCAGCTGTAGTTTATTCTCCATTCTTCTGTCTGTGTGTATTTGGACCGTGTTCTGTTGTTCCCTGTTACAGAAAGGGCAGCTCTGAGCCTTCCTGAACGTGTCTCCTGGAGAACACGTGTAAGAGATTCTCTAGGGTGTCTGCTTAGGAGTGGAATTGCTAAGGGTGGGTTGCTTAACGTTCGTCTTTACAAGATAACACCAAGTTGGATAACAAAGTGGCTAATTTCACAGTCGTGTGAGCAGTGTATTAGAGTGTGTTTCTGTTGAACCGTATTGTCTATAGCATTATTTTTCATGAATCAAGTGGGCGTAAAGCTCTGTCTCATTATGGCCTTGACACTTACATCTCCTTACTGCACATGAGGTGGAGCTCTGCCTCATAGGTTTATCATCCGTTCGTGTTTCAGCTCCTGTGAATGCCACCTTCTGTCTCTTCCCATGTTTTTTCTATTGGGTTATCTTTTTCATGCTGATTAGCCAAGTTATTTAAATATTCTGGATGCTAAACCTTTGTGAATAAACTCTCCCTAGATTGTGCTTGTCTTTTCACTTTATAATGTCTTTGGATGAACAGAAGTTATTTATTTTCGTCTAGTTGAATTTATTGGTCTTTTCCTTCATGCTTACTGGTGTTGTGTCTTGTTGCAGAAAGAGTGCAGAGTTATTTTCTTGCATCTTCTTTTAAAAGAGTCAAAGTTCTGCCTTTTACATGTAGGTCTCTATTTGCCTTGAGCTGATTTTTGTGTATGGTGTGAGGCTGGGATCAATTTAATTATTTAATTATTTATCCAATTTAATTATTTTCCCTATGGATGAGCAATGGTCCTAGCACCACTTATGATATAGACTTCACTATCCCCAGTTACCCGCAAGACCACTTCTGCCATAGATTAAGTAGGATCTCTCTTGAGTTGCTTGCTTCCTTTGTCTTGACCTGAGCCATGGTAACACTGTCTTAATTTCCATGGCTTTATAGTAAGTCTTATACTCAGTAGAGCAAGTCCCTCACCTTTTACTTCTTTTCCTTATGAGTACCTTGACTATCTTAGTCCCTTGGTTTTCCATGTAAATTTAAAAATTAACTTGTCAAATTCCATGGAAAACCCTGGATTCCATTGAACGTAGAAATCTACCTGGAGAGAATTTATGCCTTTATGACAGTAAGCCTTCCTAACCATGTACATGGTATTTCTTTCTATTTGCTTGAGTCTTAACTTGTCAAATTCCATGGAAAACCCTGGATTCCATTGAACGTAGAAATCTACCTGGAGAGAATTTATACCTTTATGACAGTAAGCCTTCCTAACCATGTACATGGTATTTCTTTCTATTTGCTTGAGTCTTCTCTAATGGCTTTCAATAAGTTTTGATAATTTTCTCCATAAAAGTCTTACATATCTTTTGTTGGATTTATCTTAGGTACTTTACAGTAGTTTTTCCTGTTGTAAATTATATCAGTTTTTTAAAATTCTGTTTTCTAACTATTTGTTGCTCGTTTATAGAAATGCAATTGATTTTTGCCCCTCTACTTTATTAGCCACCTTACTAAAACCTTATTTGTCTTTTTAATTTATTTCTTTTTAATTTTAAAAAAATTTAATTAATTCTTTTAATTCACATTTTCTTACTTTTCAGTCTTTACACCTTTTTCTTTTCTTCTCTTGGTGTAGTGGCTACAACCACCCATACGATGCTGAAAAGATGTGATAACAGTAGCATCTTTACACTCTTGATCTTAAAGAAAAGATTTCTGCATTTTCACTATTAAATATGGTGTTTGCTGTGGGTGTTTGTTTATCTTTTATCAGCTATCTACAGAAAAAAATGTGCTTTATCTGTAATAATGTTTCTTTTTACTTTGCTAATATTTTTTTCCCCTGATCAGTCTTGCCAGAGATTTGCCAGTTTTATTAGTCTATTCCAAGAACCAACTTTTGGTTTTATTGATTTTCTTGTTTTCTATTTCAGAGATTTCTGCCATNTCTTTTCCTTATGAGTACCTTGACTATCTTAGTCCCTTGGTTTTCCATGTAAATTTAAAAATTAACTTGTCAAATTCCATGGAAAACCCTGGATTCCATTGAACGTAGAAATCTACCTGGAGAGAATTTATACCTTTATGACAGTAAGCCTTCCTAACCATGTACATGGTATTTCTTTCTATTTGCTTGAGTCTTCTCTAATGGCTTTCAATAAGTTTTGATAATTTTCTCCATAAAAGTCTTACATATCTTTTGTTGGATTTGTCTTAGGTACTTTACAGTAGTTTTTCCTGTTGTAAATTATATCAGTTTTTTAAAATTCTGTTTTCTAACTATTTGTTGCTCGTTTATAGAAATGCAATTGATTTTTGCCCCTCTACTTTATTAGCCACCTTACTAAAACCTTATTTGTCTTTTTAATTTATTTCTTTTTAATTTTAAAAAAATTTAATTAATTCTTTTAATTCACATTTTCTTACTTTTCAGTCTTTACACCTTTTTCTTTTCTTCTCTTGGTGTAGTGGCTACAACCACCCATACGATGCTGAAAAGATGTGATAACAGTAGCATCTTTACACTCTTGATCTTAAAGAAAAGATTTCTGCATTTTCACTATTAAATATGGTGTTTGCTGTGGGTGTTTGTTTATCTTTTATCAGCTATCTACAGAAAAAAATGTGCTTTATCTGTAATAATGTTTCTTTTTACTTTGCTAATATTTTTTTCCCCTGATCAGTCTTGCCAGAGATTTGCCAGTTTTATTAGTCTATTCCAAGAACCAACTTTTGGTTTTATTGATTTTCTTGTTTTCTATTTCAGAGATTTCTGCCATCTTAATTTTTTCATTTTGAGAAGTTACATTATATTTTCTTTTTCTGTTTTCTTAATTTTCAGCCTTTATTTTCTTTGTTAAAAATATAAACATTTAAGGCACAAAGTACCATTTTTACATCTCCCCAAAAGTTTGGAAAATAGTATTTTAATCATTGTTCAACTCTAAGTACTATTATTTAGTTTCTATAATTATCCTTTGACTTGTGAGTTATTGAGAAATCTGGTTTTAAATTTCTGAATGTATGGGACTTTAAAAAATGTATTTTATGTTAGTGACTTCTAACTTAGTTTCACTGTGATCGAGGAATATGCTGTCTATACTGTATGTTACCTATCCTTGAACATTGATTGGAACTTGCTTTATGGCCAATTACATGGTCAATTTTTTTTAATGACCCATTTGTGCTTTGCTTGGGAAAATGTATATTCACTAGTTGAGTATAGAATTCTATATATATACACACTAAATCAAGCTGGTTAATTGTATTAGCAAAATCTTTTATATCATCACTAATTTTTTGTTTTCTTAATGTATTGCTAATTGAGAAAGAAGACTTGAAATCTTTAACGGTGATGGCGGTTTTGTCAATTTCGTGTTTCTACCCATTTTTGCTTTATATATATTGAGGCTATGTTATTAGAGACATACAAGTTTAGGATATTTTCTAAGTAAGTTGAACCTTATATCAGTAGGTTGTGATCCTCTTTATTGATAATAATGTGGTTTTTGTCTAATAATTAGTCTTTTCTGGTACTAATATATCCACCTCTGCTCTCTTTTTGGTTAGTATCTGCTTACTGTATCTTTTTTTCTTTTTTTTTCTTTTTTTTTTTTTTTGTCTTTTTTCGTGACCGGTAACGGGATCGCAACCCTCA
>NW_007732746.1:82805-97781 GCF_000696425.1 Galeopterus variegatus
TGGATTTTGTTTCTTTATCAAATCCAAAACTCTCTTTTAACTGGTAATCTTAATCCATTTACATTTATTTTGATTATTTATATATTTGAATTTGTTTTTACCAATTTATTTTTAATTTTATTTGTCCAATTTTTGTCTATTTTGCTTTTTGCTCTTTCCTTGTCTTTTCTGAATGGAGTTCTTATGCTAATTTTCTTATTATTACATTTTCTCCATGGGTAGAAATTTATGAACTCCATTTCTATTCTTTTGGTGAATACTTTTAAATTTTTTTTAATTCATAAAGGTATTCATAAAAATTTAACTCTATAAAATCTAGAATTCACCAATATCTTTTTTTTTTTTTAATGAACACAACAGAATTTAATGAATCCAAGAAAATCTTGGTTCTTTTCAAGTTGTCCCCTGGGAGGGTTTCACACCTGCTCTAATTACAAGGTCACTGTGCAAAACTTCTTATGGAGTTTCATTCTTTTGATCTCTGGAATATCAACATTGGCAAAGTTAACCCATATCTTAATTCCTTCTTCAATCAAGGACCTCAGAATACTTCCAGTCTCATCACCCTCCTGCTAATTTACATTCTGCCCCTTTTTTATCCCACAATTTTAATATTATTATGGATTTTTTTGTACACACTGTTTGTTTAGATTTACCAAAATTATTACCATTTTATTTGTTCACATTCTTTCTTGCATCTCAGACCATGCTTATGGCATCAAATATCTTCTTCCTAGACTATGCTTTTAGAAGTTGCTTTGGTGAAAGTCTGTTGATTTTAAAACATCGGTTTTTATTCATCTGAAAACGTCTTTATTAAAAGATTTTTTGAGGGTGCACAATTCTAGGTTAATAGTTACGAGGGTACTTCAAAAAGTTCATGGAAAAGTAGAATTGAAAGATAATATAAATCTTTCCATGAACTTTTTGAAGTACCCTTGCATTTTCTCAAAACACTATGAACATATTATTCGACTGTCTTCTGGATTTCGTTGTTGCTGTGGACAAGTCTGCTTTCAATGTAATTGTTATTCCTTTCTAGGTAATCTGACTTTTCTTTCTGGATGCTTTAAGATCTCCTCTGTGTCTCTGGTGTTCTACCCTTTAACTGCTGTGTGCGCACACGTGTGTGTGCAGAGAAGGGAATCCTTGGAGATCCTTCTTACTTCTCATGAGCTCAGCAATGCTTTAAAAAGTATATTTTATTCATGACCCAGTTGTTTTGTTAGAGGGAGATCCTTCAGAGTATCTGGTCTGCCACAATTTCAGAAGCAGATGTCTGTGTGGTTCTTTGTATGTGCACAACCCTGTGTGTGCACGTTGGTGTAGTGGAAACTTCTGGGGGTGCACATCCTTAGTCTATTTTTCTAGTTCAAGCGTAAGCCCTCCAGGTCAAGGAACTTTCATTCTGTTTCTCTCATTACTTCCTGACTTTTGCACAGCTCTGCCCCCAAAGACTACACATCCTTCAGCATCAATGCCCCCCCTGGAGTGGTTGTGGATGTTACCCACAGCCCTCCAGCCAAGAAGAAGCCCACAGGTTCCTACAAATGGCCCCTGGACCGTGAGCTGGAGGTGACTCTGCGGATGAAAGCTCCCAGCAGTAGCACAGATGACCAGAAGGTGAGTGTTGCAGCTGTGGGGTGAAGTGTGGCAGGACATCAGCAGGGGAGCAGCTGTTCACAGCCTGTCCTGCCTTGATCCACAGTGACAATCTTGGCAGAGCCCCCCTCCCTCTGGAAAAGCTCATGATGGCTTCTTCCAGCTATAGTCCCCATGAACAATTATATAAGGGATGCCAGGTGTTTCTGGAGGCCAGGGTTTTGATTAAATTCATCCATTCGGCAAATGCTTAATAAGCATCTAACACGTGTCAGGCACCACCAGGCACTAGAAATATAGAAATGAACAAGGCAGATGAAGTTGCAGCCCTCATGAGGCTTACAATCTTTGAGTGGGGGTGTCAGATAATATATAGATAAGCAGACATCAATTACAAATAGTGGTAAGTCCTCTGAAGGCCACAGACAGGTAGTCCCAGGGAACTCTGGTCCATGCCCCTGTCTTAGTTTCCTGTGGTTACTGTAGCAAATTACCGCAGTTAGCTTAAAACAACAGAAATGTGTTCTCTCACCATTCTGGAGGACAGAAGTCTGAAATCGAGGTGTCAGCAGGGCCACACTCCCTCTGGGGGTTCTAGTACAGAATCAGCTCTTTGCCTCTTGCAGCTGCTGGTGGGTGTCAGCGCTCCATGACTTGTGGCTGCGTCAACCCACTCTCACCTCATGGGGTTTTTTGCCCCCTCCCCTTCTTTCTGTAATCTCCCTCTGCCTCTCTTATGAGGACACTTGTCACTGGATTTGGGGCCCACCTGGATAATCCAGGATGATCTCCTCATCTCAAGATCCTTAANTTCAAGCGTAAGCCCTCCAGGTCAAGGAACTTTCATTCTGTTTCTCTCATTACTTCCTGACAGCCTCACAGTACTTAGTCCCTATGGTCAGGGTAAACACTGGTTGCTGTCTGGAGTTTATACCTGTTGAGAAAAGGAGTAATGCTGGGGACAGCAGTGGTGGGCTAGGCTACCTCACAGGGTCTGTCTGTACCCCTATCTGTCTTTTGCACAGCTCTGCCCCCAAAGACTACACATCCTTCAGCATCAATGCCCCCCCTGGAGTGGTTGTGGATGTTACCCACAGCCCTCCAGCCAAGAAGAAGCCCACAGGTTCCTACAAATGGCCCCTGGACCGTGAGCTGGAGGTGACTCTGCGGATGAAAGCTCCCAGCAGTAGCACAGATGACCAGAAGGTGAGTGTTGCAGCTGTGGGGTGAAGTGTGGCAGGACATCAGCAGGGGAGCAGCTGTTCACAGCCTGTCCTGCCTTGATCCACAGTGACAATCTTGGCAGAGCCCCCCTCCCTCTGGAAAAGCTCATGATGGCTTCTTCCAGCTATAGTCCCCATGAACAATTATATAAGGGATGCCAGGTGTTTCTGGAGGCCAGGGTTTTGATTAAATTCATCCATTCGGCAAATGCTTAATAAGCATCTAACACGTGTCAGGCACCACCAGGCACTAGAAATATAGAAATGAACAAGGCAGATGAAGTTGCAGCCCTCATGAGGCTTACAATCTTTGAGTGGGGGTGTCAGATAATATATAGATAAGCAGACATCAATTACAAATAGTGGTAAGTCCTCTGAAGGCCACAGACAGGTAGTCCCAGGGAACTCTGGTCCATGCCCCTGTCTTAGTTTCCTGTGGTTACTGTAGCAAATTACCGCAGTTAGCTTAAAACAACAGAAATGTGTTCTCTCACCATTCTGGAGGACAGAAGTCTGAAATCGAGGTGTCAGCAGGGCCACACTCCCTCTGGGGGTTCTAGTACAGAATCAGCTCTTTGCCTCTTGCAGCTGCTGGTGGGTGTCAGCGCTCCATGACTTGTGGCTGCGTCAACCCACTCTCACCTCATGGGGTTTTTTGCCCCCTCCCCTTCTTTCTGTAATCTCCCTCTGCCTCTCTTATGAGGACACTTGTCACTGGATTTGGGGCCCACCTGGATAATCCAGGATGATCTCCTCATCTCAAGATCCTTAAACTTGCTTACATCTGAAAAAACTTTTTTCCAAAATAACATCACAGGTTCCAGGGATTAGGACATGGTCATATCTTTTTCAGGGACCACCATTTGACCTACTACACCCCCTGTGATTATAGATGAGCTCAACAGGACCCTCTGGGGTTCTCTCAGAGATCTGGGCTAACAGTCACTTGTTCCCAGCAGAACAGGCCAAGCAGGCTCCTCCCTGGGAGCAGAAAGTTGTCACCTGCTATAGGATCACAGAGCTTGGGTGTGCAGGCTGCGGTGGACAGGGAACACTTCCTGGAAGAAGCGGAAAACTGAAAGATGGCACAGATGACTTGCCTAAGAGAGGGACAGAGGAGGGATAGCTCTATGTCCACGGGAGGCCTAGGTGTGCACTGTGGATTAGGAGAGGGTAAGGCACATGATGGGGAAACTGAGGAAGTTCTTTGTGGCAAGAAAGGAGGGTGGAGAGGGAGGTGAGGGAGAGAGGGGGCCAGTATAAAGGGTTTGGTATCAGCGGACACAAAAGTTTCCTGCTGGGGAGTGACAGGACCGCATTTGTCTTTTCAAAAGTTCCCACTGGCTGCTGCGTAGTGAGCAGACGGGATCTAGGGGGTGGATGAAGGCAGGGAGACCACACAGGCTGAGGCCATGGTCCAGACGAGAGGTAACAGCAGCTGTGGCATTACCCTGGATCCCCACTATCTACAGGACAGGTCCAGACACCTCAGTGTGTCCCCCGAGAGCTCCTTTTCTTCTGGTGACAGCTCTTTCATTTTGCTTTGGGGAACTCCCCACGGCCATTTCGCATGGGGTCAGTCCGGATGTCCTGCCCTCCTCTGGCCAGACTGGACCCCTTGGACAGGTTCTACCTGGATTTTGAACCTTGGTCAGAGGGGGTTGGTGTTTCTACATCTCCACGGCACCTGCCGTGAAGAGACCACCACCCATGCAAAGCACCTGCTGCCCAGATCTCCACTGGACTTGGCCTCTGACCTTTCTGAGGTCTGTTTCCCCAGGTCTGTCCCTGATCCCTTCTGCTTGCTAGAGTCTATTTAGTGTCTGTAGAATGACTAAGAGAAGTCACTAGTGGTCTGCTGCTGTCCTGTAGGTTCAGATTTCATACTACGGACCCAAAATCCCACCGGTGCAAGCCCTGCTCTACCTCACCGGGGTCGGTAAGTGATGACCAGGACCCTGAAGTGCTGCCCCCTGCCCCTCCACACACACCCCTGCGGGGCATCTCTCCAGGAGAAATTACACCTGGAGCTTATTTTAGACTGAGCAGAGAAAAAGGACAATTTCTAGGCAGTCGTACATCCAGTAATTTATAAATATTTCATCCCCAGTCGGTGAACCACAAAGAAATACCGGGGGGGGGAGGCGCTGCAAGGAGCTTTAATTACATCTTAACATTTTATTTCTCAAGTTAGGAAGTGGGTACATGGATTTTCAATATACGAGTCTCTATTCCTTTTTGACACCTGAAATATTTATAACAAAAAGTGCATGATAAGGGGGCCGGCCCGGTTGCACACTGCTACAGTGCGCCACTTGGGAGTGTGGCGGTGCTCCCGCCGAGGGTTTGGATCCCACATACAGACCGGCCGCTCACTAGCTGAGCGAGGTGCGGGCGCAACACCGAGGGTTGCGATCCGTTGCCGGTCACGAAAAAAGACAAAAAGGAAAAAAAAAGTGCATGATAACACTGTCTTATACAATAATATAGACCCGCATTCCTCAAATTCCATTATTTATATCCCAATTGTTGCCATATCAATGATCCACCTGTACTCATATTTATTTAATATTATTCTTTAAATAAAAACCGTTTTTAACTTGATCTTGAACAATAATAACGTGACATGATTATTATTTAAATGTGTATCAAATATATAAATAGCATGTGAAAACTTCAGGTTCCATTTCACTAATGAATTTTGTTCATTAATACATTTGTAAATAATAGTAATAACATAGCACTTACTCTATTGCCAGGCACTGTGTGAAGACTTTACATTTAACCCTGACAACAATCCAGTGAAATTGGTATTTTTATTATCTCATTTTACAGATGATGAAACTGAGGCACAAGAGGTAAACAGACTTGCCCAAGGTTACACAGCTGCTTAGCGAAGGGTCACTCTGTCACGCTGTGGGCATAAGGATCCACATTATTGGAAAGACAGTGTGGTCATATATTCCAATGAGGCAGGAAGGGTTTACAAAAAACATATACCTTCTCCGCCATGCCATTTGGACAGTCGGGAATGTTTGGGGCCAAGATTTGTCCCTTAATGCAGACACAATTCACATAGTAAAGAGCTGGATGGGATGTCATAACCACTGTGTCCTTCATCCACTGGAGGCTGGGGCTTGGGCCAGAGTCCTTTGAGAACAATGCAGACACAATTCACATAGTAAAGAGCTGGATGGGATGTCATAACCACTGTGTCCTTCACCCACTGGAGGCTGGGGCTTGGGCCAGAGTCCTTTGAGAACCTGGCAAGGTGTCCTTGAAAGGGGTTCACAACAAACCTCCAGTGGGGGTGGCTGGGGATTCTTTCTGAAATCCCTGGGGGTGGCAGACATGAAGGATCTGGTTGGCATCACAACACAACCTCACCCTCTGCCCTGCCCTGACCTGCCAAAGGAGAGCAGGTACGGTCCAAAGCCCCAGCGTCTGTCTGAATTGCAGCCAAACTTCCTAGGGGACTTGTGCGAGGCCGTATCTTGAACCTGTGTCTCCTCTGAAGGAGGGGGAGAGAGGTTTCCACTCTTGGTGCAGTCTCGTGGGGAAAGGACCTGCCCATCCAACCAACCCTCTCCTCTTACTTGGTGGGATTTCAGAAATCGCCCTGCATGCAGACATCACCCGTACTGGCAAAGTGACGCCGGGCAAAGTGAAGCCGACCAGAGCCCTGAAAGACCAGGTACCGATCACCCCTGACCACCACCCCGAATGCTCCCTTAGGCCCTGCTGAGTTTTTCCTAGAGCGCCCCCTTGTGGTGATAGGGTGAACCGTGTTCTGTCTCATGGATCCCACGTTACCTGTAAAAAAAAGAAAAAAGACAGAGAAAGAAGAAAGTTAGAAACACCACTAACATTTTGGTTATATGTTTCCTGTATCTTTTACAAGATGAGATGTGAGGTTCAGAGAATGTGTTTTCCTACACACTGGAAACTCTACAGAGTCACCCTGTTAATACACAGCAGAGAGAAAATGTGTAGGCAGGTCTTGACTCTGGCTCAAAACTCCTTTACCCCAGGCTTTGAAGGCCGGTGGGAGAGATTCCTGTAGTGCTGCTTACGTGGGGTGAATAATAGAGAAAAGAAAAAATTACAGAGAGAAAGGAGGGAAGGGGCCAGATGGGGGCAGGGAAAGATGGGGCAGTGGGCTGTGCAGAAGGGACATGGGAACAGTAGTCTTACTGGGATCCATTTCAGGGTGACCCTGAAACCCCAAAGCTGCCTGCAGAATTTTATGCTGATATGTACTGGCGGCTGTAACCTGTACATGATTAAGATCCCTGGTAGGGTCAGATACAAGTGGGGGGAGAATTTTAACTCTGGGGCTGGAATCCATCCCTTATGTCCCTCCCCAAATGTAGTCATTTCCCAGGGGCAAATGCTCTCCTACAAACGGAGGCGTCATTGCTATTAGATCTCTGAGGGGTGGGACCCCTTAATTTGCTTTAATCTTCGGAGAGATGTAACTGGCTACTAAGAATAGTACCCACACTTTGGTGAATGAGTAATCAAGAATTCACATAATGTAACTATTTAGATTAGAATCTTGACACACAGATTTAGCTCTATTTGGTTTGTCAACCCAACATTTTTAAGAAGCTGTTAAAATCAATTTTACCATCTTGGGCTCCTTTTTAAAAATAAATAAATTGTATTTTTGGTGAATTTGTTTATGACTTTTGGAGCAGGCAAAAATCCACTCTTGGATTTATTCGATGTGGGAGGAAGATGAGTAACCAGCAGGAAGCTAGATGCTAGGGAAAGTCGTCTGTGCGTCCCCCAAGAGCTGGAGGGAGCTATTCTGGTCCCTAAGCGTGCCCTTATCTACCGGTGTCCACAGAAGACCTGGACCTGGGGCCCTCATGGACAAGGTGCCATCCTGCTGGTGAACTGTGACAAAGACAATCCCAAGTCTTTCACCATAGACTGCAAGGATAATAAAGTGCTTGACAGCAAAGGTAAACACTCCACAGCTAATGGGAATGGGGCCTTGTCTTTTTCTCAAGGCTTTTTGTCCATGTGGCCTGAGCCTTGCAATGGCCCTCCGAAATAGGGGTTATCAAAAGCGTGATCTTGGGCTGGCCAGTTAGCTCACTGGGAGACTGTAGTGCTGATAACACCAAGGTCAAGGATTCGGATCCTTGTACTGGACACCTGCCTCCCCTCCCCCAAAAGTCCATTTTATAGGTGAAGGAACAGACAAAGGTCCTGAGAGGGTAAGTAACCTGCCCAAGGTCACACAGCAGTCAGAGAAGAGCTGGGACCAACATTGAGGCTCCAGTTTCCATGCCCAGCCCACTGTCCAACTAAAACTTCTACTCTTGGGTTAGTCCTGGAGGCTGAAATAATTCTAAATGAAAGCTTGTCCCAAACTCATGTTGGAGCAGCCCCTGAGGCCCCTGCCCCAGGCCCGGCACCACTCTGAGCATGTCAGAATATTTCACTCATTTGATCTTTCAGCACAGAGCATCACAGATGGGGAAACTGAGGCACGGGGAAGTTAAGCAATCTGCCCACAGTCGCACAGCTAATCAGTAGCAGACTCAGGATTTGAACCCCAGACATCCTGACACCAGAGCAGGTTTAAGGGCTTGAGGATAGTGGTGGATGCAGGGTTTCTGCAGGCACACCTCTGGGATGCTGAGGGATGACCCCAGGGTGGGGATCGGGAGACACGTTACCCACCTGCACTGGAGGAGGGTACTAAGGGCCTGGGCTGGTGGCCTTCCCAGGGAGCTGCCAGGATAACACAGAAACAGGTGCATTTTTAAGTTGCATGCATCGGCTGGGCCCGATGCCAGGGGACAGCCCTGCACAGTGCCTGGCACCAGTGATAATAAGAACAGCTACGCTTTGTGGGCACTGCCGGGCACAGGCACTGCAACAAGCACCTTGTGTCTATCACCATGCATCGGCTGGGCCCGATGCCAGGGGACAGCCCTGCACAGTGCCTGGCACCAGTGATAATCAGAACAGCTACGCTTTGTGGGCACTGCCGGGCACAGGCACTGCGACCAGCACCTTGTGTCTATCACTCCCCTTTATCTTCACAGCGACCCTGTGGAGAGCACCACCCTTTCTCCTGTTTCACTGATGAGGAAACAGAGGCACCGAGAGCTGAACTAACTTTCCCCAGCTCAGACAGGTCCAGGATTCAAACTAAGTGACCCCAAAGCCCTTAACACTTTGACTGTCATCCAGTTGGTATCGAGTACCTGCAGGTGCTGGACGTTGTTCCAGGTGCTTCTCGGTTTTCTAGGTTCCAGGTGCTGGGGCCACTGCAGTGAACGAAATAAACGTGATCCCNATAGTACCCACACTTTGGTGAATGAGTAATCAAGAATTCACATAATGTAACTATTTAGATTAGAATCTTGACACACAGATTTAGCTCTATTTGGTTTGTCAACCCAACATTTTTAAGAAGCTGTTAAAATCAATTTTACCATCTTGGGCTCCTTTTTAAAAATAAATAAATTGTATTTTTGGTGAATTTGTTTATGACTTTTGGAGCAGGCAAAAATCCACTCTTGGATTTATTCGATGTGGGAGGAAGATGAGTAACGAGCAGGAAGCTAGATGCTAGGGAAGTCGTCTGTGCATCCCCCAAGAGCTGGAGGGAGCTATTCTGGTCCCTAAGCGTGCCCTTATCTACCGGTGTCCACAGAAGACCTGGACCTGGGGCCCTCATGGACAAGGTGCCATCCTGCTGGTGAACTGTGACAAAGACAATCCCAAGTCTTTCACCATAGACTGCAAGGATAATAAAGTGCTTGACAGCAAAGGTAAACACTCCACAGCTAATGGGAATGGGGCCTTGTCTTTTTCTCAAGGCTTTTTGTCCATGTGGCCTGAGCCTTGCAATGGCCCTCCGAAATAGGGGTTATCAAAAGCGTGATCTTGGGCTGGCCAGTTAGCTCACTGGGAGACTGTAGTGCTGATAACACCAAGGTCAAGGATTCGGATCCTTGTACTGGACACCTGCCTCCCCTCCCCCAAAAGTCCATTTTATAGGTGAAGGAACAGACAAAGGTCCTGAGAGGGTAAGTAACCTGCCCAAGGTCACACAGCAGTCAGAGAAGAGCTGGGACCAACATTGAGGCTCCAGTTTCCATGCCCAGCCCACTGTCCAACTAAAACTTCTACTCTTGGGTTAGTCCTGGAGGCTGAAATAATTCTAAATGAAAGCTTGTCCCAAACTCATGTTGGAGCAGCCCCTGAGGCCCCTGCCCCAGGCCCGGCACCACTCTGAGCATGTCAGAATATTTCACTCATTTGATCTTTCAGCACAGAGCATCACAGATGGGGAAACTGAGGCACGGGGAAGTTAAGCAATCTGCCCACAGTCGCACAGCTAATCAGTAGCAGACTCAGGATTTGAACCCCAGACATCCTGACACCAGAGCAGGTTTAAGGGCTTGAGGATAGTGGTGGATGCAGGGTTTCTGCAGGCACACCTCTGGGATGCTGAGGGATGACCCCAGGGTGGGGATCGGGAGACACGTTACCCACCTGCACTGGAGGAGGGTACTAAGGGCCTGGGCTGGTGGCCTTCCCAGGGAGCTGCCAGGATAACACAGAAACAGGTGCATTTTTAAGTTGCATGCATCGGCTGGGCCCGATGCCAGGGGACAGCCCTGCACAGTGCCTGGCACCAGTGATAATAAGAACAGCTACGCTTTGTGGGCACTGCCGGGCACAGGCACTGCAACAAGCACCTTGTGTCTATCACCCCCCTTTATCTTCACAGCGACCCTGTGGAGAGCACCACCCTTTCTCCTGTTTCACTGATGAGGAAACAGAGGCACCGAGAGCTGAACTAACTTTCCCCAGCTCAGACAGGTCCAGGATTCAAACTAAGTGACCCCAAAGCCCTTAACACTTTGACTGTCATCCAGTTGGTATCGAGTACCTGCAGGTGCTGGACGTTGTTCCAGGTGCTTCTCGGTTTTCTAGGTTCCAGGTGCTGGGGCCACTGCAGTGAACGAAATAAACGTGATCCCCACTTTGTCAACTTACAGTTGACCCTAGAACAACGTGGGGCTTAGGGGTGCCAAATGCCCCCATTCGAAAGTTGGCATATAAGAGTCGGCCCCGCAGAACCTGCCCAGGTGAAACGCCAGCCCAACACATCTGCTGGTTCTGCATCCTGCCAATATGTGCTCAATCCGCAGTTAGCTGAGAAAACTCCACGTGTAGAAGGACCCACGTGGTGCAAACCCACGTTCTTCAAGGGCTTGCTGTACATCCTAAGCTTGTCCCAGGGGGAGAAGACCAAAACCTTAATTAGCTTTCACTCCAAAATGAAAATCATTAGGGCCGAGCCCGTGGTGCACTCGGGAGAGTGTGGAGCTGGAAGCGCAGCAGCGCTCCTGCTGTGGGTTTGGATCCTATATAGGGATGGCCGGTGCGCTCGCTGGCTGAGTGCGGTGTGGCCGGTCTCAAAAAGGACAAAAAAAAAAAATGAAAATCATTCCAGAAATAGCATAAAGAAATAGAACCAGGCAATATGGTAACGAGAAGTCTGACAGGAGGGGTGGGTAGCAGGGGCTGCATATGACACAGGCTGACCAGCTGGTGGTCTCAGGCCAAGCCCTTCTATTCCAGACCTGCAAGACATGTCCCTGCTGACCCTGAGCACGAAGACCCCCAGGGACTTCTTCACCAAACATCGACTGGTGCTTCATATGGCCAAATCTGAGATGCACAAAGTGAGAGTGTTTCATGCCACACGTGAGTGGCCTTCATCTGCCCTGTCCCCATCCCTGATAGTTTCTCCCCATCAGCGTTCCCTTCCTGCCCCAGCCAGGGGGGCACTGCCCCATCACACACCACTTCAGTGAGTAATTTCTGAGCACCTACTGTGTGCTAGGTCCTAAGAACCCGGGTCACAGCAGTGAGCAAGACAGACGACATCTCTGTCCACCACCTTCTAGAGGGAGATGCAGACAAGATCAGGGCCAGGGCTGGTGAGCGCGGAGAAGGAAATAACCTCCCTCCAGGACGGAGACTCATGTTATCTCTCTCTCTCTCTCTCTCTCTCTCTCTCTCTGTCACACACACACGCACACACACACACACTTCTTGCTTATAGAGATTTCTGAGTGCAAGCTGACTGCTTGTGTTAGGTAATAATTTGTTCTCAACCTCCTGCTAATCAGGTATCAGTAACGTTTCAGTAGCTCACAAGCCCCTGCTACTAAATGAGTGCCAGGCTCAGCTCTAGGCACGAGGTATAGAGCCGTGGACAGGACAAAGTCCCGGCCCCCATGTCCGAGTGGGTTGGGAGAGACGATAGAATAATTAAGTACAACACCTAGCGTGTGGAACGGTGTTGATCACTGTGTAGAAGAACACAGCAGGAAAGGGGTGTGGAGTGAGCGGTGCAGCTGGGGGCTGTGGAGAGAGGGCGGTCAGGGAATGCTCTCCCCATAAGGTGTCATGTGAGCAGAAGGAGGTGCAGGAGAGCCATGCAGACACCCAGGGCCAGGGCATTCCAGGCAGAGAGAATGGCGAGTGCAAAGGCCCTGAGCTAGGCTGGGGCCAGTGGGTTTGAGGAATGCAGGGAGGCCAGCAGGGAGAGGAGATGGGGTAGGCATGTGTTACTTTGGCTTCTAGACTGAGGAAGATGGGGGAGGCCACGTGAGGGTATTTTGCAGAGGCACGGCTCGATTGGACTTCTGTTTTAGACCAAAGTGATTAAACCAACACTGGTATGGTGACAGACCAACTTCTTGCCTCTGCCTAGGCATCACCTCCTCCAGGAAGCCCTCAGGGCTTTCCTTCATCACAGCACTTATCCCTGTCTGTTATTTTGATGGTCTTTGCTCCTCTCTACTCAGCCACCAGACTGTGCAGTCCCTGGGAGTCAGGAGGAGAGGATGGTGACTCTGTCTCCCGGGTTCTCCCCTGCCCCAGCCCCTGGTCTCAGCTGAGATCTGGCTGGAGCGGGAATGAATGAGCAAGTGGTGTGTACTGGACTTCCTATAAACTTGGGAATGACTCAGGCACCCCCATCACACCTTTCCTGGACCCCCAGCCAGGGGAGCAATGTCCCAACTGGGGCTTTGGTCCCTTTCTCCTAAGGGAAGGTTCTTGCCAGATTTGCTGTGAGGGGCCCTCAGGTGGTGACATGTGGTGGCCCTGGGAAAGGCATCCCAGAACTGGGGAGAAGAGAGGAGAAGAGGATCTTCTGAGATGGGGGCACAGAACTGAGCCTCCCTGGCCCCTCTCCTAGGGGGCAAACTGCCCTCCAGGTACAGGATGGTCCTGGGGCCCCAGCAGCCCTCTCACCCCCTGGAGGTCCCAGCCGGCGAGCACAACACGGACTTCTATGTGGAGGGCCTCGCTTTCCCAGATGCCGACTTCTCAGGGCTCATTTCCTTCACTGTCTCCCTGCTGGACATGTCCAACCTGGTAGGCCAAGAAGGCAGCCCAGAGGGAGGGGCCTGGCTGGGGGAGAGGGGCTCCGAGTAGCCGCTGGGTAGTGTAGGGCTCTGGCTGCTGTGACAGCTGCTCCCTCCCTCCTCCTCCCCTTCAGGAGCTCCCAGAGACCCTAATTTTCCAAGACAGTGTGGCCTTCCGCGTGGCCCCCTGGATCATGACCCCCAACACCCAGCCCCCACAGGAGGTGTACGTGTGCAGGTGAGGGGCCCTGGAGTGCTGGGGGCGGGGCTCGGGTACACCAGCAGGAGCCCCGAGTCCTGGCTGCAGCACTCCCGTGTGAATGGGGAAGACAGTCATCCCTACCCTGACTCACTGAGAGCTGGGTGCTTGTTTGGGACCATAGAAAGGCAGGAAAAAATTGTTATTGCTGCCGACATTGTCTCTATCCTGCCCTGATGTAGGCTGAGGCCTGCTTTAGCTACCAGGGGCCGGTGGTGGTTGCTAGACCCAGAAGAGGAGGCCCCTCAACCCCCGGTTTCTCTATGGACCTCCTGCACCAAAAACTCCTGGAAACTTGCTTAAAATGCACCTTCCAGGCCAACCTCTGAGCTGCTGGGTCTTGTCTCTGGGAATGGGGCCCATCAGCATCTTGGGGAGGCCTAGGCGTCCATCCTGCAGTCTGAGAGCCCCCCCATATGTGTGTGGAGTCTCTGGGGACCCTCTTCTCTTCCGATTGCTTCAGGGGCGGAAAGTGTAACCTGATTGTCAGGATGCAGGCCAGAGCCAGAGAGGCCTGGATTCAAATCCCAGTGCTGTCCCCAGGGGCCGTGACCTTGGGCAATGACTTCCCCACTCTGTCTTCTCAGTGGAAGGGGTACCTGCTAATACCTGCCCCGTGGATTGTTATGAGTGTTCAGTTAGATGATGCTTGCTAAGAGCAGGGAGACAGGACGAACGTCTCTGGTTCTGGCCACAGGTGTCTCCTGAGCACCTGTGTGCCCTTCCCCCACCCTCCAGGCCTGAGCTCCAGAATCCACAGCACTAAGGAGCTTCTTTTTGGCTCTTTCTAGGATTTCTGGAAATGAAGACTTCCTGAAGTCAGTGACTGCTCTGGTCAAGAAAGCCAAGTGCAAGCTGACTGTGTGCTCCGAAGAGGAGAACATGGACGACCAGTGGATGCAGGTATGTGGACCTGCGGGGCGGGCGGGGTGCACATCCCTGAGGGTCAAGAGGTGCCTGGGGGACCAGGCTCCGTGGGCTCAGCCTAACGCCTTGCTGACCACCCTTCCCTGGATGGACAGGGAGGTGGGAACCTCTGGGGGTCCTTGCGTAAGGGGACTCAAGCAAAGGATTCATCTGACATTTACTGTGGGCCACTGTGGGCCACCATGGTCACCACGATGAAAGCCACCTTCCTGCTTGAAAACTCTCAGACAGCTTTGGGAAATGAGGCACAGCTTGGGAGGTTGTTGCTCAGCGAGTCCCTGGAGGGGCCTCCCCCGTGCTGGCCTTCCTGGCTGTGCCTTGGGACACCTTGCCCTTCCGCGCCATTCACCCGGCTCCTACCTCCACACCTTGGCCCTTGCTGTGCCTTCTCTCGGACCATCATGCCCATTGCCAGCCCCACGTCCACAGCATGCCCGTGGCATTCCGGCTTGAATGCTCCCTTGCACACGTTCCCTTAACCCCCCTGATGGACTTCATCCCTCTTTCTTCTAACCCCCCAAATAACATCCTCTCCCCCTTTCTCGTC
>NW_007732746.1:97923-104368 GCF_000696425.1 Galeopterus variegatus
CTCCACACCTTGGCCCTTGCTGTGCCTTCTCTCGGACCATCATGCCCATTGCCAGCCCCACATCCACAGCACGCCCGTGGCATTCCGGCTTGAATGCTCCCTTGCATACGTTCCCTTAACCCCCCCGATGGACTTCATCCCTCTTTCTTCTAACCCCCCAAATAACATCCTCTCCCCCTTTCTCGTCATCCCATCTGATGATACAAGCTTGAACTGTGTGAAACTGCTGGTCTGCCACCGTTTTTGACCTGCAAGAATGGAAATCTCATACAGTGTGACCTAATAGTGATTTATGACAGTGATTATGTCCAAGATCACATTTTCCTGCCCGAGTACATGCCTCTGGAAGCAGGATCCGCACCACATTCGTTTTTGAAACCCCGTGGGCTAGGCTGGGACCTTACCTGCCCTCCTTTGCAGGGAGACAGGGAGGGCACTGGTACTCAGCTCCCAGCCTTGGCTCAGCAGCCCTCCCACCAGGAGGTCTTCTCTGGCCCATCATCCCAGCCTCATTGGGAGCCCCTCTGTATGTCCCCACAGACCCCTCACTCCCCTCCCATCACCTCCTAACACTGGGTGCTTGCTGCCCAGCTCTTTGGCTCTCTCACCTTCGGGGACAGTGTTCTTGAGGATGGGGTCCAAGTCTCATTCACCACAGGTCCCCAGCACCAGCCTGGGCACCACCAGGAGTGGTGGTGAAGGGCACCCCTGCAGTGTCACTGCACACTCGTGCACTGGGCAAATACAGCACAATTAGCTCTGCGTCCTCAGACACCCTTCTCTGGGGTCAAATATTTCACAGGACTTTGCTCTTGACTTCAAGGGTGGGAGAGCGTGGATGGTTCCCCGGCCCCCTTCCCATGGCTGGGTGCCACGGTCTCCTTTCCACTTGCTGCACACAGGATGAAATGGAGGTCGGCTACATCCAAGCTCCACACAAGACACTGCCCGTGGTCTTTGACTCCCCGAGGGACAGAGGACTGAAGGAGTTCCCCATCAAACGCGTGCTGGTACCTGCATGGGGTGGGAGGGGGGCACAGCTGTTGAAACCCCTTTGCCTCGAGGCTTCCTTGCTCATGAGCCTGCCTTCCCCGCCCTGCCCCTGTGGCTGAGTAGCCCAGCCCCGGCAGGTGGAATTCCTGCTCAGGTGGGGATCATGCAGGTGGGGCTTGTTATTTTTGTCATTACTGTGATAAGATCTGGCTCTTCATTTCCCAAAGCCCTGCCACCAATGAGTTCAGCTCATCCCAAGATAACTTACTGAGGAGGTGGCTCAGACTTGGACATCCTCACGGTAGTGAAGATGCTCTTGCTGCAGGGTGGGGGTGGGGCCAGGACTGGGACCTCTCCCAACGTCCAGCTGGAGGCTCTGTCTTTTGGATGGGTTTTAGCCTTCAGGGGCTCCATCTGGGATATGGGGGAGAGGTGTTTCAGGATCAGTGGTCATTTCCTAGGTGTGACTTTATCAGCCAAAGTGGGGTGTGGCAAGTGACATATTGGTGACTCGTGCTTGACTAGCCTGGCAGATTGATGCAAACTCAGTCATTTCCTAGGTGTGACTTTATCAGCCAAAGTGGGGTGTGGCAAGTGACATATTGGTGACTTGTGCTTGACTAGCCTGGCAGATTGATGCAAACTCAGCACACAATAATAATAAATAATAATAATAATAATAATAATAATAGTTGCATTTATTGAGCATGTGTCAGTCACCATGCTAAGTTCTTTATATACACTGACTCATTTAATTTGACAAGCTTTTATGGAGATGCAATAATAATAATAATAATAATAATAATAATAATAATAATAATAATAATAATAATAATAGTTGCATTTATTGAGCATGTGTCAGCCACCATGCTAAGTTCTTTATATACACTGACTCATTTAATTTGACAAGCTTTTATGGAGATGTTATCAATAGACCCATTTTATAGATGAAGAAACTGAGGGTCAGAGTGGAGAAGCTGGAATTCCAACCAGGCCAGTCTGGCTTGATGAGCATGCCCTTCCTTACCCTGCCTCCCTGCTTTCCTGGAAGACCCCAGGTGTGCACTCTGAGCCCTGGCAGCCCCTTGACTCCAGGTACCCAGGGAAAATGGAGGAAGAAATGTGGGGTACAAAGTCTGCTATGATGAATGGCTTTCCAAAGAGCACCCATACTCCGAGGGAAGGGAAGATGGCCCTGCCCACGCAGGAGGCAGCAGAAGAAAACCTCAGTTTAACTCAACAATGAGCCTCGCTTCCTCCCAGCCAAGCCCTGCGCTGAGCCATGGAGTTGAGTTAATCCTGTTTCAGGAGCGTCATAATAAACTAGGCAGCTGCTGCTGTGACTGCCCCCTTCTCATTGGTTTCAGCCCTACCTTGATGAGTGGTTGCATCTTCAACTTTATACTTCAGTTATGACAAAAGCCAGATTCTCTGATGTCACAAGCAAACGTCCAGAGTCCTATTGGACAGACAGACAGCTCGGCACAGGTCTCTTCACCTTTCCCACGGACAGCCTGGGGTGAGGGAGGCCGCCGCACTCCCTCAGCTAAGCACAGCCTCAGTATTCTAACTCACATTACTTTGCATGGAAAGAATTCGAGTAAAAGTCAACCTGGTCACCAGGCTTGGCCCCACCTGCTTCTCCAACATGAATGGGCCACTTTCCTCCTGCTTCACCTGGCTCCATCCCCACTGGGCTCCTTCCTGTTATTCAAGTTTGCCCAAGTTTTCCTCACCTCCCAGCCTTTGCATATGCCGTTCCATCTGTCTGGAATGCTCTTCCCTGCTCCCGGGGCAGGCTGTTTCCCAGTCTTCAGGTCTCAGCTTCAATGCCTGCTCAGGGAGGCTCTCCCTGACCTGCAAAAGACCCACCCCAGCCCCCAGTGCTCTCACTACAGCCCCCGCAGTTTCTTCCAGAGCATTTGTTACAAGTCACTGACTTGTCCGTTCGCTTTTTGTTGTCTGCCTGCCCCGCAGGGCGAGTACATCGAGGCAGCTAGCACGCACGCGACTTGACGCACATGGGTGTTCTTTCCGTAAGATAGTGTCAGTAAATTTTTTATCACCACTGCAATGGGAAACCTGGAGCACTTACCATAAATAAAAGGCGACTGTGAATTCACAGAATTAAAACAAAACAATGCTGTTAAAGCCAGCTCCATACAAGTGACTGCAAAATCTCTGAGCCCCAGGTCTGCTCTCTGGTTGTTAAGATGAGAAATTAGCAGGTGTTAAGGATGTATTTGCACCACTCCGGGAAATTAATTTTTGAGGAACCAGAAAGACTGGCGAAAAGTTGAAAGGACAACACGTTGCTGACTTTGTGCCTCGAAGCTGCATCACCTAGCCCGTGTAAGCATCCCCCGAATATCCCACTCTTGGGGAGCTGCTTCTTCAGACAAGGGACACCCCTTCATTTGCAGAAATCCAAGCCCGAAGCCTGTATAACTGATCCCCTCCCATGGCTACAGCCAGGGCTGTGTTTTGTTTGAATTCATCATTCATTCATCGAACATTCTTTGAGAACATACTCCATGCCAGGGCCTGTTCTAGGCACACGGGATACATCAGTGAGCAGTGTCAAGGGGTCTGCCCTCATGGAATTGACATTCTGGCCCAGAAAGACAGATGACAAACGGTAAATATGACAAAGCAATTGTATGGCACGCTGGAAGGTAATGTCAAGTGTTATAGGAACAGACGGTGGAGTCACGGAGCTCACGGGTGTCAGAGTGGTGGTGGGGGTAGGTGGATTAGATTCAATCTTAAATAGGATGGAGGCCTCATTGAGAAGCTCACATTGGAGCAAAAACTTGAAGGAGGTGAGGGAGCTGGCCATGTGCATGCCTGGGGGAAAAGTGTTCTAGGCAGAGGGAACAGCCAGTGCAAAGGTCCTGGGGCAGGAACATGCCTCATGTGTTCAAGGAACAGCAATGAGGCCAAAAGGGGTAGAACAGAGCAAGCCAGCAGAACAATGGTAGGAGAGGTGGTCAGAGAGGTGACAGGGAACCAGGGCAGGAGGGGAGATCGTGTGGGCTTGTTGGCCACTGTGAGACCATTTGTTTAGAATCTGAGAAAGTGGGAATCGTTGCAAGGTCTTAAACAGAGGAAGATTACGATCTGGTTTATGTTATAAAAGGGAACAACATCTGGCTGCGTGTTGAAAATAGACAGCAGGGGCCAAGGGGAAAAGCAGGGAGAGGAAGCGGGTGAGATGAGGGGGCAAGACCAAAGCGGGCAGGGGACGAGGTGAGAAGTGGCCAGATTCTGGATACGTTTGGACTGCAGAGCCAAGAGGACTTTCTGACCACTGCAAGAGAGACAGGCCAGAGATGACATCAAGGCTGTGACCTTGAGTGGCAGGCACTGTCCCCTGAGAGGGGAGGACTGTGGGAGGAGGAACAGGCTGGTGGGGGATGAGGGGGTGGGAAGAAGAGATCGGCAGTTCTGTTTGGGACAGAGGGAAGTCAGGCAGGCATGGGATATTTGTCTGATGTCCGGGAGAGACGGGAAGACTGGAGACATAAATGCAAGGGTTGTCAGCATGTGGATAGAATTTCTAGAGACCAGGAGAGATGACTAAAGGAGTGCATGAGGTTGGAGGAGAACCAAAGATGCATGGTGTCTCGGAAGCCAAGTGCAGAAAGTGCGCCTAGAACATGGGCGTGGCCAGCTGATGGGAGCACGAGGCCCAGCATCGCCCGTTGGGTGTGGCCGCACGGTCATGAAGACCTTGATGAGAGCAGTTTTGATGGAGCGATGGAGGTGGAAGGCAGACTGGCATGCATTTTAAAGAGAAAGGGGTGAGAGGAATTGGAAAAGGTGATTTTTAAATTTGTGGAATACAGACCTCCTTGAAACTATTTGTCTTCCCCAAAACATGCACCCGGGCACACAGTTTGGAATCTACGCTCAGGAGGTCCCTGGCCCCCATGAAGTACTGGGGTACAGAGCATCAATTTGTCGAAGGCCAGAGCTGGAGGTACAGCCTCTCCTGGGAGGCAGGGGTTAAAGTGAATAATGACTTCTCAAATATGTCCATGTCCTAATCCCCAGAACCTGATGTTTCCTTACATACAACAGGCGCCTTGCAGACGTGATTAAGTTAGAGATCTTGCAATGGGACAATTATCCTGGATTATTCAGGTGGATTCTATGTAGTCATGACACTCCTTATAAGAGAGAGGAAGGCCTCCAGGACTGTAAGAGAATAAGTGAGTGTTATTGTAAGTCACAAGGGTGGTGGCGATTTGTGACAGCAGCCTTAGGAACCTCCCATGATGGGTGAGAGATCTGTCACCTGCTCCTCTCCTGAAGACTCCTGTGGAGACATCACGGCCACTCTGAGAAGCTCGTCCCAGCCCGAGATCAGTGTGGACAAGAGCGCCTGTCATAGACGCAACTCAGATCCTTGTCCTTCCACAGATTGGCCTGTGGATGTGACCTGAGGATGCCTTGTCACTGTTCTGAGCTTAGATTCTTCATCTGCAAAATGAGGATAAAATGATATTTTGAGATTTCGTTAATATACCCAAGTTAAGATCTACGAAGCAGCTGGCGCGCATTAGGTCTCAACAAATGCTTACCGCTTTTCTTGCCCACCGGATAGATTCGACATTCCTTCAACACTCTGCAAATGACAACAGTAGTTGCTATGTACCAGCCACTGAGAGTCACTGAATTCGTTCCTGTGACCGAGTCCATCTTCACTCTTGGACCCCAACCTGTTTTCACCCAGGGACTATTTCCTCTAACTCGCGGTGCCCACTCTTCCCATCTCAGGGTCCGGATTTTGGCTATGTGACTCGAAGACCCCAAACAGGGGAGATCACAGGGCTCGACTCCTTTGGGAACATGGAAGTGAGCCCCCCAGTCACAGTGGGGAAGAAGGAATACCCTCTGGGCAGGATTCTCATCGGGAACAGCAGTTACCCCAGGTAAGGAGGGGAGGGACAGGAAGGGGCCGCCAGGACCCAGGAATACTGTGGAAAAGCAGAAGCCTCCCCTACCTTCTTTCAACCCAAGACGGACCAATGAACTTTAGGGAGGGCGAGAGGAATCAAAGTGCAGGATAAGAAATACAGGTTGTGGAGCCCATTCGACCTAAGTTCAAATTCCGACTCTGTCACTTACATTCTTTCAGTCAGTGAATATTTACTGAATATCTACTATGTGCGAGGAGCTGAGAATGAGGCCGTGAACGTGACAGACAAGTCCCTGCCACTATTCTAGTGGGGGAGACAGATAATAGAAAAGTAAATAAAGAATTTCAAATAGTGAAGAAAAGAAAAAAGAGAGGCAGAGGAGGGGTGGGAACTATGTTAGAGTGACCAGGGAGGGCCTCTCTGGGGAAGGGGCTTTCAGGCTGAGGGCTGATGACAAGAAGGACATGGCTGCGTGGAGACCTAGGGCAGACCGTTCCTGGCAGATGAAGGAGCATGTGCAAAGGCCC
>NW_007732746.1:104378-105928 GCF_000696425.1 Galeopterus variegatus
AAGGAATACCCTCTGGGCAGGATTCTCATCGGGAACAGCAGTTACCCCAGGTAAGGAGGGGGGGGACAGGAAGGGGCCGCCAGGACCCAGGAATACTGTGGAAAAGCAGAAGCCTCCCCTACCCTCTTTCAACCCAAGAGGGACCAATGAACTTTAGGGAGGGCGAGAGGAATCAAAATACAGGATAAGAAATACAGGTTGTGGAGCCCATTCGACCTAAGTTCAAATTCCGACTCTGTCACTTCTTTCAGTCAGTGAATATTTACTGAATATCTACTATGTGCGAGGAGCTGAGAATGCGGCCGTGAACGTGACAGACAAGTCCCTGCCACTATTCTAGTGGGGGAGACAGATAATAGAAAAGTAAATAAAGAATTTCAAATAGTGAAGAAAAGAAAAAAGAGAGGCAGAGGAGGGGTGGGAACTATGTTAGGGTGACCAGGGAGGGCCTCTCTGGGGAAGGGGCTTTCAGGCTGAGGGCTGATGACAAGAAGGACACGGCTGCGTGGAGACCTAGGGCAGACCGTTCCTGGCAGATGAAGGAGCATGTGCAAAGGCCCTGAGGCACGAACGAGCTTGGTGTGTTCAGGCCAGTGTGGCTAGAACAGATTGAGCAAGAGGAGGAGCAAGGGGCTAGACCACCAAGGGCCTTGTATGAGAAAACTGAAGCTCAGCGAGATAAAGAAACATCCCCAAGGCCACACAGCTAACAAGGGGTCACCAACTCAGGTCGGACAGGTTCCAAATCCCACATTTACCCACAAAAGCAGCACGCAGGTTCACTCAACAGGCAGTACTTTCTGAGGCTAACCTCTGGTCCTATTTTCCTTAGTGGCTCTGTGCCTCAGTTTCCCCTCCATAAAACTGGAATGACAATTCCTAAATTCCTCCAATGTTAGGGGATATAATACAGGCATTCCAGGGTCCTTAATCCCTTCCCTAGTTGATGGAGAATGCTGATCCCTTTGCCAAGCCCCAGTCCCTCAGAGACCTCTCTGCTGCCCCTAACTTCCCCCTGCAATAACACTCAAACCCTGCGTGGGCAGCAATCAGAGCCGGGAGATGCACCAGGCCCTGCAGGACTTCCTTGGTGCCCAGCGGGTACAGGCCCCCGTGAAACTCTATTCCGACTGGCTGTATGTGGGCCACGTGGACGAGTTCCTGAGCTTCGTTCCGGCGCCTGACAGGAAGGTACAGTCTGGGCGCTGCCTGAAGGAAGCCATGCCTCCCTCCCGGGTTCCCAAGCACAGCTCTCCCCTCTGTCTGGGGGCCCAGCCTTACATGCCTGGCTCTGTTCTTCCCTCACCCCCAGGAGGGGGGATGGAGGAGGCAGCCAGAGTGGGTCCAAGTCCACACTGCCCCCCATCCACAGGGGAGCCCCTCTCCTTGGGAGCCCCAAGGGCAAAGCTGACCTCTGACCCCAGCACTTGTACCTCCAGGGCTTCCGGCTGCTCCTGGCCAGCCCCAGATCCTGCTATAAGCTGTTCCAGGAGCAGCAGAAGGAGGGTCACGGGGAGGCTCTGCTGTTCAAAGGGGTCAGGGGTAAGTGG
>NW_007732746.1:106439-116604 GCF_000696425.1 Galeopterus variegatus
GGAGCAGCAGAAGGAGGGTCACGGGGAGGCTCTGCTGTTCAAAGGGGTCAGGGGTAAGTGGGCCATGCCTTGTTCTGTCTGGGCACCTTCCTCTGCCTTCACGTGCTTTATTGCCAGATAGAATGATCCAGGCAACGGATACCTTTGGAGCACCTTACTGTGCACCAGGCACCATGCCAAGTGCTGAAGATACTGTGTGAATAGGGCAGAATAGCTCCCAGCAAGTCAATAAAACAGGGGCTTTGGGAGGTTGTCTGAGTGGAGCTTAAGGAAGGATTCCTGGAGGAAGCAAAGACCAAGCAGGAGCATGAAGGATGAACAGGAGCTGGCCAGGCAAATGGGGCCGTGAGAGGAGAGGAAGGGAGATACTGCAGACAGAGGGAACAGAGAATGCAAAGGCTCAGAGGCAGGAGAAATCACATTGTTTCAGTAGCTGAGAAGAGTTCAGTCTGGCGGGAGCACAGAATGAGAGTTATTGTTTTGCGGGAGCACAGAATGAGAGTTATTGTTTTCAGTAAACTTCACAGACATGGGCTGGGGTCAGAGGCTGAGAAGCCTCCGTGGCTGAGAGTTTTCATCTGATATCTGTAGTGCTCGCATGTTGCGTGGCACCAGGCAATGGGCAGACCCGATTCTTTCTAAACGAGATCTCTTTGAAGAGAATTTAAAGGAGTAAGAGCCACATTTTTAGTGAGAATTTACACTGCTAAAATATTTTGTTAAAGGCATTTGCCTTGCAGATGCTCATGGCTAAACTATATGATAGGAATTATTACTGCCCCCATTTTACAGACAGGAACACTGAGTCCCCACTGTACCTGCTGGGAAGAGGGAAATCGACCTCTGAATTCATTTATGTTTTTTGTTTTTTTTCCATGACAGAAATAAAACAGCAGAAAATAAAGGACATTCTGTCAAACAAGATATTGAGAAAACACAATTCATATGTGGAGGTACTGTCTTGGGTGCCCAGGAGATGCCACAACCTGGGCAGACCTGACACCCTCTACACCGAGCCTCCTTTCTCTGTGATTAGGGGCACAAGGCAGGAGCCCTCCTGGGCTACATGTTGGCTGGGTGGTGACACACAGAAGCCGAGGGAGAGGCTGAGTGGGACAGTGTGGGAGGCCCACAAGGTCCCACAAGAGTACTGGCTAACAGCCCCTCTATGTCAGGGAGCCCGGAGCCACCCATCACTGCCTTCCTGATCCTGTCTCTGTCCTTCCCTTGGCCAGGGAGCCTCAGCCCATACTGTCCCTGCCTCCCCAGCAATCCTCCCCCATCTGCCTCTCGCTCTCTCCCGCAGAACTGCATCGACTGGAACCGAGAGGTGCTGAAGCGGGAGCTGGGCCTGGCCGACGGTGACATCGTTGACATCCCGCAGCTCTTTAAGCTCAAGAAGACGCAGAACTGCATCGACTGGAACCGAGAGGTGCTGAAGCAGGAGCTGGGCCTGGCCGACGGTGACATCGTTGACATCCCGCAGCTCTTTAAGCTCAAGAAGAATGAAGAAGGGATTCTCAAGGCCAATGCCTTTTTCCCAAACATGGTGAGGAGGTGGCGGTCGGCTCACCTTTGCAAATGGCCTTTAAACCCCAGGATGTGGCACAGAGGTAGCTTAGTTAGAGAGGCCAGCTGGGCTCTTGGGACAGGTCTAGGAGGCCAGGCTCTTCTCCTCACCTGCTGGGGTTTGTGTGGCCCTATACAGCCTGCAGAGCACCTTCTGGTATCTCACAGCAATGCAGGAGTCAGGTCTGTCGGCACCTGTGCCTTACAGGTGAGGCACAGAGAGGTGAGGTCTCTGGCACAAGAACACACAGCTGGCAAGAGATGGGAATCAGAGCTCAACTTCACAGCCAGGAAAGGATCTGGCTGCAGAACCTGTGTGCTAACCACTGTGCTGCACTGCTGCCTCCCTGCAGGAGGTTTGGGGGACAGGCAGGGTGTCAAGCAACAGACATGCTGCTCTCAGGTTGTGTTAATCATCCTGAAGGGAACATACGTGGGGGCACCCCCTCCGACTGGGTGGTCCAGGAAGGCCTCTCCTAGGAGGTGAGTCTGGCACTGCCTAGGCTGAGTGGGACTCACCCATCTGAAGGGTGGATTTGAGGGTGACCCCACCTTTGCCGAGAATTTTTAACTGTGACCCTCCAAGCACTATCTCAATGTCACCTATTGTATTTTTACCACCTCCATGCCCTGTTACTCCCTCTCTACAAAGAATACCCAAGGGCCATGCAGAAACTTCACCCAATTCCACTGGGGCCCCTCAGTCACTCCCTCCTTCTGGGGCTGGGGGCTACAATTCAGGGAGTAGCCAGCAGTCCCAAACACAGTGGTTCTCAAAGTGGGTTCCCAGGGCCCTGGGGTTCCAAGGCAGTGCTTCAAATCTGGTGGTTTAGATTTTCTGTTTTATTCATTGAGATTCTGCAAAATATTTTGTTTGGAATAAAGGGTCTCTTGGCCAAAAGAAGGCAGGAGTGAGGGCATCTCCCCTTACCCCCTGAATAAAACTCCTTGGCCTTAAGCATTTGGTTTCCTCTCGGGTTTAGCAAAGCCAGGCTTCCCAGCACAGGAATGAAAGTTCACACCAGCAGCGAGGGGATGAGGTGTCTGAAACGTAATCAGCATTACGGAGGGCTGACTCTGTGCCTTCGCTAGTCAAGGCCCCTGGAGGGAGCCTAAACATGAGAAATGACTCTCCCAGGAGGCTGTTGTGGGAGGAGGGTGCTGGGGAGTGGTCCTGGAACAGGCAGAGAAATTAACAACAGAAGGCATTGGCACAGGATGGGTCTGAGCAGCGACAGAGAATGAGATGCCCCCTCCAGGACTCATGACCCATGGAGAATGGCTGTGCCCCTATGTGCCCACACAGTGCTGTGCATGCGTGTTCTTAGCTAATTGTCACAGCAATGGAAACATGTATGTGGGCTCCTTTTGCCAATGAGGTTCAGAGAAGTGAAGTGACTTGCCTAAGGTCACACAGCTATTGAGTAACAGAGCTGGGATTCAAACCCACGTTGGCCTAGAACCAAAATCCTCATACTTCGTCCTCACCGGGCCACCTTCCAACATAATGGAGAAAACAAAGTCATTTACATAAGCCCCAATATATAGAAAGTTCTACGACAGAGGTGGTCATTTATTCACCCATTCAACAGATATTTACTAAGTGCCTAATATGTGCCAGGCACGGTGCTAGGGGTTATGGGAGCATAGAGAAGGAGTGACTGCCAGAGTTCAGGGATTCATGGGCAACTTCACAGAGGGACTGGCATTGGAGCTGGCCCTTGAATAATATGAACAGTTTATCAGGTGGCAGGTGGCAGGATGGGGGAGGACAATGTAGTGTTAAGAGATGGACCCTGGAGTCCAACAGACTTGGGTATAAATCCTAGACTAGCCGTGCAGCCTTTGGCAGCTCACTTTATCTGTCTGGGCTTCAGTTTCCTCATCTGTAAAGTGGGGCTATTGTTTCCAAAGGTCAGAGGAGGGAGGGGACACTCAGACCGTGATGCAGGCCACATGCTGCTGCCTCTGACCTGGGACCTCTCTTCCCTGCAGGTGAACATGCTGGTGCTGGGGAAGTACCTGGGCATCCCCAAGCCCTTCGGGCCCATCATCAAGGGCCGCTGCTGCCTGGAGGAGAAGGTGCGGTCCCTGCTGGAGCCGCTGGGCCTCCACTGCAGCTTCATCGACGACTTCACCCCCTACCACATGCTGCACGGGGAGGTGCACTGCGGCACCAATGTGCGCCGGCAGCCCTTCCCCTTCAAGTGGTGGAACATGGTGCCCTGAGCCACTCTTCCCTGGGAACCTCCCGGCCAGAGGTTGCTTGTCCCCTGCAGTGTGGCCCAGCGAGAGCTTTCAGGGATATGTTGGCACCCGGGGGTGGCCAACCCTCCCATCAGTGGCTTGTTTCCTTCTCCTATGCTCCAGTTCCTGGGGCCCTTTCTGCGGTTCCCAAGATGGTCCTAGCGTTGCAAACTCAGTTCTGCTCTAAGAAGCTGCGATAAAGTTTTTTTGAATCACTTTGTACGTGAGGTCAAGATATTGTTCCTACCATTCACTTGTTTACTCATTTGTCATGGTTGGGGTGACTGCTACAAACTCTAAAGTTCTGCCAGGCTATGCTGAAGGCCAGTGTCACTGCATGTGTCTTTTGCTCCAGGCCATATATTTGGTCTATAAAATATTGCCTGATCCTAGGTGGTCCTGAGCTTCCCACAGAACCTCTCCAGGAAGAGAAGGAAAGAGGGGGGACAGGGAAGGGGGAGAGGGTGGGCTGAGCCCTCCTGGGGGCCCGGGCACATCTCTCTTTAAAGCCACATTGAAATCAGTTCCCAAACAGCCAGCGGGTGCATCCTGAGGTATATGGCTGTCCATTTGATCATTCACTTTAATGCTGTGTGTCTATAAAATACATTCTTCTGTGTGTATATTTCATAATAAAAATTAAAATTCTAATAGACTGGATTACAGGGGCATATGGGCAGGAAGAGCAGGTCCCCCAGCAGGAAACAAAGTCACACCAGCCTCAGACCACACAGTGAGGTTTACAAGGTTCTGAGGGCAAAGGTGGAGCCTAAGAATTTTATTTCCCTTCATGTGGTCTTTGGAGAAAAAGGCAACAGACTGATGACAATGCAAGAACCCAGGGGACATAGGATTAGACTGTTGTGTCCAACACACCCAGGCTTCAGGGTTGGTTTTTTTTTTTTTGTCCATCCCCTTTGTGGTTTCCATTCCACTTGCTTGAAAGCAACACAAAGCAGGCCCTGTTCTAGCTTGTTGGCTGCTGTGCCTTGGGCCACCTAGAACAAAGCATGGCACGTGCTAAGAGTGATGGATTTTTGTGGAGTAGAGTAATGCATCTCCTCGGTGTCCTTTTTGTATATTGTCTTTTATGGCCCTGACGTTGGGACTTAGATTCCTCTGTGGAAAATAAAACTTGAGCCAACACCTGGGGGTCCTGAGATGAGGCCCATGGGCCAGTCCTGCACCTGCCCACAATCAGATCCTAGAATGTACTTATTAGCCACTTGTGGATCTTTGGGGTGTATGACTCACCTGCTCATGTCCTTCGCCAAATTTCTGCTTAAATTTTTCTAATTCATTTTAAAGAGTTATTTTTGCAATAAGGATATTAATCTTTGTGTGTTAAAAAAAGAAAAGAAAAGAAGTAGAGAGTAGAATAATGGTTACCAGAAGCTGGGAGGGGTGGGGGTAAGGGGGAAGATTAGGGGTAAACTAATGGGGACTAAACTATGCTGTCTACCATAAGTGAGTCATTGTGCAGGATATGCATGTATTGAAACAACACACTGTACCCCACAAAAATAAACATGAATAAAATTGCATTAAAAAAAAGAAAAGATTTTGGTATATGGTAAGAGGTACTGGTCTTGTTGCATTCTTCTACATATAAATGCCCAATTTTCCCAGCACCATTTACTGAAGAGGCAGTCTCTTCCCCATACTTTGTCAAAGATCAGATGGCTGTAGGTACATGGGTTGACTTCTAGATTTTCTATTCTGTTCCATTGGTCTGTGTGTCTGTTTTTCTGCCAGTACCATGCTGTTTTGGTTACTATTGCTTTATAGTATAGTTTAAAGTCAGGTAGTTTTATGCCTCCAGCTTTATTTATTTATTTTTGCTCAGGATTGCTTTAGCTATTCGTGGTCTTTTGTTCTTCCAAATGAATGTTAGGATTGTGTTTCCCAATTCTGAGAAAAATGTCATTGGAATTTTGATAGGGATTGCATTGAATCTGTAGATCACTTTGGGTAGTATAGACATTTTCACAATGTTAATTCTTCCAGTCCAGGAGAATGGGATATCTTTCCATCTTCTTGTATCCTCTTCAATTTCTCTCAACAGTGGTTTGTAGTTCTCATCATAGAGATTTGTCACATCCTTGGTTAAATTTATTCCTAGGTATTTTGGGTTTTTGGTAACTAATGAAAATGGGATAGCTTTCTTGATTTCCTTCTCAGCCAGTTCATTGTTAGAATATAGAAATGCTACTGATTTTTGTGTGTTTATTTTGTATCCTGCAACTTTGTTGAAATCATTTAACTCTAAAAAATTTTTTTGTAGAGTCTTTAGGCTGTTCTATATATAGGATCATGTCATCTGCAAACAGGGACAGTTTGACCTTGCCTTTTCTGATCTGGATGCCCTTTATTTCCTTCTCTTCCCTGATTTCTCTGGCTAGTACTTCCAACACTATGTTGAACAGGAGTGGCAAGAGTGGGCATCCTTGTCTTGTTCCTGTTCTTAAGGGAAAGGCTTTCCATTTTTCTCCATTCAGGATGATATTGGCAGTGGGTTTTTCATATATGGATTTAATTGTGTTGAGATACTTTCCTTCTATCACTCCAGTTAGGATGGCTAATATCGAAAAGACTGAGAATGACAAATGCCAGAGAGCATGTGGGGAAAGAGGAACCCTCCTACACTGTTGGTGGGAATGTAAAATGGTGCAGCCCTTATGGAAAATAGTATGGAGGTTCCTCAAACAACTACAGATAGATCTACCATATGACCCAGCTATTCCACTGCTATATATACCCAGAGGAATGGGGATCATCATGTTGAAGAGATACCTGCACTCCCATATTTATTGAAGCATTATTTACGATAGCCAAGAGTTGGAATCAGCCTAAATGCCCATCATCAGATGAGTGGATAGGCAAATGTGGTATATCTACACAACGGAATACTACTCTGCTGTAAAAAAAAAAAAAGAAAGAAAGAAAGAAAGAAATACTACCATTTGCAGCAACATGGATGGACATAGAGAAAATTATATTAAGTAAAATAAGTCAGGCACAGAAAGAGAAATACCACATGTTCTCACTTATTTGTGGGAGCTAATAAAAACAAATAAGTAAATAAACAAATGAATGGGGGGTGGGGGGACTGAGGAAGACACAACAATCACAACAACTCCTTGATTTTGTTAAGACATGTGAACAGATATGATGTTGATGGGGAGAGGGGAGAGAGAGAGGGAGGAAAAGGAGGAATTGACAAAGGGACACAAAAATCAACTATATTGTATATTGATAAATTAAAATTGAAAAAAGAAAGAAAAGAAAACTTGATGGCTCAAGATCTTTAAAACTGAGACCAGATCTTGGCTTCGCAGAGTCTGGGATGCTCAGAAAACATTTAGAGATACTGTTTTTTTTTTCATGTAGGCTATGGAAAACAGGCAGTGGTGAACAGATGGACATTAAGAGCTTCTGCCCTCATACTTCCTAATTTCAAAACACATTACAAAGCTACAGTCATCAAAACAGTGTGGTGCTGGCATAATGACAAATAGACACATGGAATAGAATAGAGAGCCCAGAAATAAATCGTCGAATATATGGTCAAATGATATTCAACAAGGGTGTCAAGATCATTCAGTGAAGAAAAGACAGTCTCTTCAGCAAATAGTGTTGAGAAAACTGGATATCCACCTGCAAAAAAATGAAGTTGCACCCTTACCTTACACCTTTATAAAATTGACTTAAGATGGATCAAACACCTAAATGTAAGACCTAAAACTATAAAACTCTCAAAGGAAAACATAAGTGAAAATCTTCATGATACTGAACTTAGCGAGGGTTTCTTGGATGTGACACCAAAAGCACAGACAACGAAAGCAAAAATAGACAAATGGGACAACATCAAACTTAAACTTTTGTGCATCAAAGGACACAATTAGCAAAGTGAAACGGCAACCTATGGAATGGGAGAAAATACTCCTATTTGCAAATCACATATCTGATAAGGGCTTAATAGAATATATGAAGAACTTCTACAACTCAATGACAAAAAAAATCAAATAACCTAATTTAAAAATGGGCAAAGAGGGGCTGGCCCAGTGGTGCACTGCTGCAGTGCGCTGCTTGGGAGTGCGGCGGTGCTCCCGCCGAGGGTTCAGATCCCACATACAGACCGGTTCCCACTCACTGGCTGAGCGAGGTGCGGGCGCAGCACTGAGGGTTGCGATCCCGTTGCCGGTCCCGGTCCGGTACGGGTGCAACACTGAGGGTTGCGATCCGTTACCGGACACGAAAAAAGACAAAAAGGAAAAAAAAAATGGGCAAAGAGGATCAGGCCAGTTAGCTCAGTTGGTCAGAGCCTGTTGTTATAACACCGAGGTCAAAGGTTTGGATCCCCTCTGGCCAGCTGCCAAAAAAAAGTGGGGGAGCAAAGGACTTGAATAGACATTTCTCTAAAGATGATATACAAATGGGGCCAGCCCGTGGCTCACTTGGGAGAGCGTGGTGCTGACAACACCAAATCAAGGGTTAAGATCCCCCTACCGGTCATCTTTAAAAAAAAAAAAAAAGATGATATACAAATGGCCAACAAGCATATGAAAAGATGCTCAACACCACTAATCATTAGAGAAATGAAGATAAAAACCACCATAAAATAACACCTCACACCCATTAGGATGGCTACCATCAAAAAAAAAAAGAAAAAAAAGAAAAACACAACAGGGGCCGGCCCGGTGGCGCACTGCTACAGTGCGCAGCTTGGGAAGCGCGGAGGCGCTCCCGCCCGAGGGTTCGGATCCCACATACAGACCGGTTCCCGCTCACTGGCTGAGCGAGGCGCGGGAGCAACACCAAGGGTTGCGATCCGTTGCCGGACACGGAAAAAGACAAAAAGGGAAAAAAAAGAAAAAGAAAAAGAAAAACACAACAGAAAATACAAGTATTGGCAAGGATGTTGAGAAATCGGAACCCTGTGCACTGTTGGTGGAATTGTAAAATGGTGCAACTGCTATGGAAAACAGTATGCAGGGTCCTCAAAAAATTAGAAATAGAACTACCATATGATCCAGCAATCCCACTTCTGGATACATATTCAAAATAATTAAAACAACACCTCAAAGACATTAGCATGAGGTCATCTCAAAACCTGAGAGAAAGGGCTGCCTGTAGAGCAAACAGGCCTCCATAGACAAAACTGAAGGCTTCGCTAGATCCCTGGGGCTGCAGAAGGCGGAGCGAGCGGGGGACAAAGCAGCCCTTGCAGTCAGCAGACACGTGGGTAAGCGCCAGCGTGCTCTGGCCATTTACGGGGGGCAGGGGTGCCAGGGAAGCCTGCAGGAGGGAACGTGCCACCCACCAGCCCCATCGAGCACGGAGCTGTCTCATGCCAGGGCCCACCAGGCAAGGACTGTCCTGTTCCTTTAGCCTTGCTCCCTTCTCTCCCTTTCCCAGAAACCATATGCATTTCTGAGGCTGCTGTAACACATTACCACAAACTATGTGGCTTAAAACAACTGAAACGGATTCTCTGACAGTTCTGGAGGCCAGAAGTTCGAAATCAGTCTCACTGGGCTGAAATCCGGGTGTCGGCAAAGCCATGCCCCCTGGAAAGTCTCAGGGGAGAATACGTTCCTTGCCTCTTGTGGCTTCTGGTGGCTGCCGGCGTTCCTCAGCTTGTGGCTGCGTCGTTCCAGACTCTGCCTCCGTAGTCACAGCACATTCTCTGTGTGTGTCAAATCTCCCTCAGCCTCTCCCTTAGGACACCTGTGATGATATTTGAACCCCATCCAGATAGCCCAGGAGAATCTCTTCATTTCAAGATCCTTAATTTAATTGCAAAGATTCTTTTCCGTATGAGATACCACTGGTTCCAGGAATTAGGACCTGGTGTCTTTTGAGTGCCCTTTATTCTACCTGCTATAGGTCAGAAATCACTGTGTGCAAACTGCAGCAGGCAGCCTGGGGAAGGAAAGAGGCCGAGCACTGCCTTTTCACAGCTCTAAGCTTTATACCTGCATGAAGCCCTAATGGGAAGGGAGAAAGATTTAACTTTATAAAACTGTTTCTTTTGTGTGGGACTCGACTTTCAAACTTCTGAGTTGAGACTGCTTGGTGGCTTTTATGTCTGGTTTCTGGAAACAGACTCTAGGATGGAGATTTGCCTGCAGGAGTTTTATGGGAGGAAGGGAGGGGGGTCTTCTCAGGACCCACACCTGGGAGGGAGTATGGGGCACAGAGTCAGAAGTTGAACTGAAATACAGTGGCCCAGAGGCTTCAGGCAATCCCCTGGGGAGCAGAGCTCTGGGGCTGGGAAGGGTCCTCAGAGTGGTCCTGAATTCAGACAAGGCAGCCTGGCCTTTGTTCCCTCCACGTTGGATGTAGC
>NW_007732746.1:117542-125681 GCF_000696425.1 Galeopterus variegatus
CCCTGGAGGGGGAGCAGGGCCAGCTCTAGGTTTCTGCAAGTCCCTTTCATGCCCGGGGGGGGGTCTCCATCCACCAGGATGAGTAGGGAGTTCTGTCTGTCCCCAGTGTGCTCACACAGAGCCCTGGCACAAGGGCGGGGAGGACCAGAGCCCCAGGCTGCTCTCCTCTGGAACCCAAGCCTAGCCCTCGGCAACCCCTCCCCAGTCAGACTGTCCCCTCCCTCCAGCCCACCTCTGGCCACCTGGGGGGGGGGTGAGCCCTTTGGGGTGAGTCTCACCCACCACATGCACAAGCTGAGTGCCTTCCTCCTCTTTAATTTTGCCACTTTCCATCCAGCCAGAGGGGCTTCTAGGGTCTTCCTGGCCAACCCCCAGCCTCCAAGAGCAACCAAAACAAAGCTATCCTTGACGGTTATGCTGACTGCTTAAAATCTCCAAAGAGGGATTTTTTTTTTTTTTTTTTTACTCCAAGTTCTGAATTTAACAAGCCTGGCTGATGGTCCTTGACCTCCATCCCTGTGCCTGTTACAGACGGGTGACTCTCCCGGCTTTGTGTGTTGGAGCCAAAGACTGAAAACAAATGCTTGTATGTACTACGGTACAGCCCTCTGCAGAATACACAGCCATGAAAAAGGATAAGGACGCTTCCTACGTGCTGATATGAAGGACCTGTCTCCAAGCTGTAGTATGAAATAAAAAAAGCAAGGTACAGAATACTGTGTTGCATAGACCACCATTCATGTAAAAAACGGGGGGCGGGGGGCTATACATACGTATTTGCTTGGTCATGCAAAACATTTAGAAAGACATACGAGACTGGTGACACTGGCTGCCCCTGTATGCAGGTGGGTGAGGGACAGGGCAGGGGGGAAGACTTCTTGTTGTGAGCCCTTTTTACTTTTTGAACTTTAAGCATAGCCCAAAGGTGAGACATGAAATGAACACTGTTTTAAAGTAAGTTGGGAAAGTTCCATTTGCTGGAACAAGAGTTTCTACTTCTTTGCTCTGCAGGCTCTGTGGAGACAGACAGCACCTGGTGAACCTGGCTCAGCAGGGGCCCCCATTCGTCCATTCCACCGACAGCTGCCCCCACTGGTGACACAGCTGTGAGCAACGAGCTCCCCCTAATCACCTAGGGATGGGATGCAGGTTCCTGGACCACACCCCAGACCTGCTGGGTCCAGGAATTTGCAAGGTTAACAAGTTCCTCTGGTAACTTTGCAACCACCAGAGCATCAGACCCTCCAGTCAGTACTTTGCTGGTCTAACTCTTCTCTTCGGTTGCCAGGAAACACACATCCTGGAACTGAGGGCCTGGAGCTGGGGATGTTGCCACACACTGCCATCCTGACCACTGCCCCCTACAGATATTTGCTTCTGGCAGCTTCCAGATGAGTCCTCCAATACTATGGCCAAGTTGACCAGTCCCAGGCACCAACTCCCAAAGGCCACTTGCTCCCAGCTGAAGGCCAGAGACTCCTAAGCAACCAGCCTCAGACAACCTGGGTCTGAAGGTCTGCAGGCATGACCTGCCTAATAAATTAGTGGTGAAGGAGTTCTGACTCCACCTGCTCCTCTCCACCTGCCCCACCCCCACAGCCACCAGGAAGCGTCAGTGGAGAAAATCAGTCACACCTGGGCATACCTTAATAAGGGGGCGGATTGGTGCGACCCTTGGCAGCTTCCAGATGAGTCCTCCAATACTATGGCCAAGTTGACCAGTCCCAGGCACCAACTCCCAAAGGCCATCTTGCTCCCAGCTGAAGGCCAGAGACTCCTAAGCAACCAGCCTCAGACAACCTGGGTCTGAAGGTCTGCAGGCATGAGCTGCCTAATAAATTAGTGGTGAAGGAGTTCTGACTCCACCTGCTCCTCTCCACCTGCCCCACCCCCACAGCCACCAGGAAGCTTCAGTGGAGAAAATCAGTCACACCTGGGCATACCTTAATAAGGGGGCGGATTGGTGCGACCCTGACCCCATAACAGGGGAGGGCAGGGCAAGCCCTAGGGTCATTTGAGGTTGCTGTGCTGAGTGAGGGTCGTGGTGCAGGCCTGAGGGTGGTCAGCTTGGAGGACCACAACATGTCCTTCCAGAGCATCATCCACCTGTCCCTGGACAGCCCTGCCCATGCTGTTTGTGTGCTGGGCATGGAGATCTGCTTGGATCTCAGTGGGTGAGGCACAGGGGGTGCTCTGCCAGGACCAGCTGGGGGGTGGGCCTGGGCAGGGAGTGGGGGCTTCTCTTCTTTGCGTGTTACAGTCGGTCCCTCCTGACTCCTACAAATGGGGGCCTCAGCATGGAGGCGACCTGCTCTCAGAAGGCCTTGTCTTCCCCAGAGTTACAGTGCAGACCTCCTGAGTGCCATACCCTGTTCTTTTTCCTGCAGGCATTCCTTGTGGCTCAGACAAATGGCTCTTCCCTCTTTGGGATTTAGTGGTTGGGGGCTTATACATAAGCTGTAGCTTTAGAAATTTCTAGAGCATCTGTAGGAGGGTGGGTCTGGGCTGGAGCTTGTCAGAGGGAAAACACAGGGACCCTGGGAGAGAGGGGTGGCAGGAGTAAGGCTGAAGTTGTTAGGTCTCCAAAGCCTCCCTGACTGGCAGGCCTCTGCCTCAGCACCCTGGGGAGAATAAGAACATGGGGTCTGGCCCCCACCATGCCAGATACTTTCTAGGCTGAGAAGGTGAGTCTCCTGTGCCCTGAAGTCTGTCTCCTTGTTGGGCAAACCAGGTGTGCCCCGCAGAAGTGTGAGTCCTTCACCATCCGTGGCTCTGGGGGGATCTTGATCGACGTCTCCAACACGGTAATTACAGAGGAGGAGAATGCCACTGTCTGGTGTCCTCTGTTGGATCCCACGTACGTGCTAGTGAAGATGACATCACCCAGCCCTGCCGTGGATGAGGACAAAGTAAGCCTGGGGAAGAAGTGAGGGGGCATCTCCCATGGGTGGGACCTAGTGCAACCACTGGGGTCTCCCTCCCGGCAGCTGACAGGCTCTGAATGTGTGAAAAACGTGGTGTTGGGTGTTTTGCATGTCTGACCTTACTCCATGCTTGCAACAAACCTGTGAGGTGGGCACTGTATGACCCCACTTTACAGATGAAGAAACTGAGGCACTGAGTGAGGGGACTGCCCTACCCCAGCTGGTAACGAGCAGAACTAGGATTCAAGCTGAGCGTGCCTGTGCCTGTCCTGTGTGCTCCTGACGGCAAGGCTGTGCTAGCTTCCAGTCTAGCTGCTGTTCAAGTCTGGCTTAAAGTTTTAGCAATGTCTCAAATGGACTTCTTGGCTATGGCAGTCCTTCTAGAAGGTAGAAATCTTAATGAAGTCTACGAGCTAACATGTACTAAATGCATACTATATACTAGATATCTTGAACCATGTTTATGGGGTTGGCCTCTACTGTCACTTTACAAATGAGGAAACTGAGGCACAGAGTGCTGTAGCTAAACCTAAAAAGCAAAACTAGAGTGGGGTAGACCCAGGATTTGAGGCCAAGTCTGTGCTGTTTCTCCTGGGTGAGCTGTCTCCTTAGTGGGGCACCTGTGGGGAGGTTTGCCTCCACCTGGCAGAACAGGCTGCTAGTGTCACCGTGGACAAGGTGGCAGTGGTGGTGCTTCTGTGGTAGGAGCAGATCACTTGTTCAGAGTGAGGTGGTCAGTCCCGGCTGCAGATAAGAACCACCAGGGTCTTTCTAACACCCAACACCAAGGCTGCACCTCCTACCAATTAAATCAGAACCTCTGGGAGTGGAGGACCCTGGCCTCTGGTGGTCAGTCCCGGCTGCAGATAAGAACCACCAGGGTCTTTCTAACACCCAACCAAGGCTGCACCTCCTACCAATTAAATCAGAACCTCTGGGAGTGGAGGACCCTGGCCTCTGTAGTTTAAAGCTCTCCAGCTGATTCCAATGTGGAGCCAGGAGCGAGAACCACCAAAGCAGCAGTCCAGGACTCGGGGGAGCTCACAGCAGAAGGACTTGTTAGAGTTGTCTGCTGGTGGTTGGCGGATAGTTGAGCTGGGATGGCAGATGGGTAATACACATGCCCATCTATGCCCCGTGCCAAGGTGGGCAATTCCCTAAGAGGCAAGCGGTACACTTAGATAAGAACTAAGAATCTTCTAGATGAGAACTGAGGCCCTGATGTGTCCCAGCTGAGCCCAGACCACCTGAGAACTGTTCTCTGCCCAGGGCTCAGCCTCCAGCACCATCAGGAGTGGTCAACAGAGTGAGATGCTGACCTTGGACTAAAGCTTCTGTTCAGGAACAGGTGGTGGATCCGTGCACAAAAACGTGGCCTTCACTAACGGCTGGATCTCTGCATCATGATGAAGGCCTCATGGTCAGGGCCAATGGCTGAAGGACAGGTCTTCGTCTGAAGTATAAAGGCTGCTCTGGAAACAAAGGCTGATGCAGGACACAGGAAAGACTGAGTTCCAATTCCTGCCCCACCTGGGGTGTCCTGTTTCCTTTTGAGTGAGCAGATTAAGCCATCAGCCCCAATTTCCACACTGCCCACCTCATGGAATAACGGGTTGGGGTCCTGGGAGGGTGGGTATAGCAGGGAAGACATGCAGTGTGGCTTAAAGCTTGGGCTCCAGAGCTGGATAACCTGGATTTAGATCCCATGCCACCCCTTTCTACCTGAGTGGTACAGGGCGACTACCTCACTTCCTCTGCCTTTGGAGTACATATGGACCCCACCTGGATGGGCTGTTGTGAGCCTAAATGTAGAAGAGGTGGGAGGGATTATGGCAGGTTTAAATGCTCAGGGGACTTAACTCTCAGTGCTAAGTGTGGTGCTGTGGTCCTTGTGATATAGGAGGTGCTCAGGTTTCAGGACTCGCCTCTGGGTTTCCGGCCACTCCCTGAGGTCCCAGGCCCCCTCCTCTGAACTCTCCCCTGGAGAAAAGTTACTGTTGCCAACTAGACCTATTTTCAGCACTAACAGGGAAGATGAGACCACAGGGGCTGGCTTATGCAAATCCAGTGGCTGGGCATGCTCAATGGAGAGCACAGAATATTCTTGAATAAGCCTGGTGCATGTGAAAGGGTCTGACCAATGAACATGCTCCAAGAAGAGACCAACTGAGCGAGGACTAGATGGCTTGTGGCCGACTGCTGAGCCCCCGGATCCTACCTCCGACATCACTTGTACCAGCTCGGTGAGACAGCGGAAGCTCAGCTGTAACATGAGCCCAAGGTTACATGCCTAGACCTGGGCACGTGGCCCAGGGCTCTGCTCCTGATCCCTGCCCTCTGGTGCTCCCATGGGTTCTGGGCACTGTCTCCACAGGTTTTGGTCTCATATTATCGGCCTGACAAGGAAGTCCCCGCGGCCACTGCTGTGCTGTACCTGACTGGCATTGGTGAGTATTGCTCCCACCAGGAGCCTGGGGACCAGCCCACTGCTGGAGAGGAGGGTGGTCTGTGCAAAATCAATAGGAGCTACAAGCAGCTCTCCCTGTAATAACATGCCTCCTCTGGGTCCTGAATGGATTAACTCAAGATACCCACTGACACATCCCCTCCTCAGAGCTCAGCCACTTGTCCCTTGTCCTCACTGCTGACCTGACTTCCTAGAATAGAAGCAACCAGGACTCCCACGGGTTACTGTCGTCTAACCACCTACTCATGTCTGGTACCTATGTTCTATGTCTATTACATCTACTCTTAAACCTGATTTTATGTTGTTTTTAAACATTCTTCCACCTCCCTGCCCCTTGGAAGCTCTCTGTGGGTCCCTAATGTCTCCTCGCTTTCTCTTGAGTCTCCTCAGATCAGACACCTGCCACCAACAGCTCTTCTTGAGGACTCTAGTAACTTCTACCTCACTAAGTCCAGTGGTCGACTCATCTTCCTCTACCTTGACCTGTCAGCAGTACCTAACATAACTGCTTACCCTGTCCTGACTCACTCCACTTGGAATACTTTAGGGGTCCTGCCCTTGTCCCCCTGTTTCTTGGAGTCCTTTGCTGCATCTTTCATTGCCCCCAGCTGGTCAGGGCAGTGTTTCTGGGCTCAGGAAGCCTGTCATGTAGCCCTGCAGGTCATCTATAGACTATTCCCAAAACTGCCTCTAGCCAGGCATCTTCCTTAAACTTGACTTGGGTATCTCCTGTCCAGCGTAACTTCTTGAATGTCTAAGACATCTCAAACAATGTATCCCAAATTGAACTGATTCTCTCTACCTCCTAAAACCCATTTTTCTGGTCTTCCCCATCACAGTAGATGGAAGCTCTCTTTCTAGCAGTTCAGACCAGTAACCTTGGTCTCAGCCTTATTCTCTTGCTCCATGTCACTTCGTGGAGCTTGTTGGTGTTACCTTAAGTTTAGCTGGAATCCAGCAACTCACCGCTTCCAATGCTCACCCTGGTCCAAGCCACCATCCCCTCTTGCCTGGATCACTGCCAGGTCTCCCAGTGGGGTTGGCTGCTTCCACACTTGACCTTCTCTGGGTCTAGTCTTGATGTGGCAGCCAGCGTGGCACATCTTTAAGAAGATATCAGTTTGAAGCCTCCCACCTGTTTCCGTACTGCTCGGATTAAAGCCAGAGTTGCTATTACCTGCAAAACCTCCCTGAGCCAGCCCCACCCTAGCCCTGACCTCACGGCCTGTTACTCTTCTTTTTCATCCTGCTCTGGGCACTATTGGCTTCTTTGACCCTTGAACTGCCACCTTCCTGTTCCCTCTAGTGGCTTTTACCCCAGATATTAACACGGGTGATTTTCTTGCCTCTGTCAGGTCTCTGTTCACATTTCAGCTTAGACTTCTCTAATCATCTAAAACTGAAATACCCTTGCCCGGTGTCCCTCTGTTTCCCATGGCACTTGTTACCATCAGGCACGATACGTATTTATTCACCCCCTGCCACACGTGTGCTAATGTAAGATCCAAGGAGATGGGCTTCTGTCTCGCAGGCTGCTATATCCCTAGGACCAAGAACAGAGCCTGGCTTGTGGCTGGCATCAGGTCCCTGAGCATCTGGGTGCCAGCTGCTGGGGAGGTCTGTGCTCATGGCCCTGACATTCCAGGTGGGAAATACCATGCCAGATGACAGCTAGGAATGAAAAAGACTGGCGTGAAGCCACATGGTGGTCAGTTGTATGGTGGAAGGGACAGGAGGTGGTATGTAAGGCATTAGGGGCAGCTTCTGTGGTGATGCTTGGGTGGAAGTCTGGATTCTTATGCTCTTAAGGGAGTTGGGATTGTCATGTACTGAGCCCTTCCTATGTCTTAAAGCACAAAGAGTTTTCTAGAAGGCTAGGGAGGTAGGCCTTCCAAGTAGGAATTGCCTGAATAGAAGCTGAGAGAGGGTATCGGGGAAGGGGGGGGGAACAAAAAAAAAAAAAAAGAAGCTGAGAGAGGCATGAGATGGCATCGAGACCACAAGGGACTGGTTTTGAGAGTTCTTGGGAGGTTAAGGTAGACATGTGAATACTCGGGCCTCTCCAGGCTGGCTTGTGAGAAGCAGCCACCTTTGAGGAGGCTTCCTGCTCCTAAGCTGAGAGCAGGCCAGAAGGCCGGATGGCCCCAGTGCCAGGCGTGGCAGCCCTATGGCCTCTCCAGGCTGGCTTGTGAGAAGCAGCCACCTTTGAGGAGGCTTCCTGTTCCTAAGCTGAGAGCAGGCCAGAAGGCCGGATGGCCCCAGTGCCAGGCGTGGCAGCCCTATGGGGATTCCCTACAGCTTTGAGGTTCCATCCAGCTGGTCTGGGTCACTGAGACACACCCTTCCTTCCCATTTCAGAGGTCTCCCTGGAGGCAGACATCTACCGCAGTGGGCAAATCGGGACACCAAGCAACAAACAGGCTGACAAGGTGAGGCTTCCAGCAGAAGGGTACCAGGGCTGGTGAGCCAGACCTGGCCCACAGACCAACTTTGACCTTGAGAGTGTCTTGTAAGTCAAACTGCTGCAAATACAAGTCAGAACTGTTGAAATACGTCTCTGGCTTGTTAAGAGTGTCCAGTGACACTAGGCTCCTGTCCTAGCCTGGCCGTGCAGTCGACTAGAACAGTGAGCTGCAACCTTCAGGTGGGACATGTGTCTTCCAGTTTGCCTCCGTCCCTGCTTCCCCTGACACTGGACAGGGTGGGTAACTGGTAACCTGTGTCCACCTTTTCCCACTTCCTTAGCCC
>NW_007732747.1:0-905 GCF_000696425.1 Galeopterus variegatus
TTAGTGGCTGGGGACCTAGCCAAGTGGACAAAGCCCAGCATGGTTACGATGTTTCACTACACTGATGATGTGTTGTTAACCTCTGGTTCTCTTCCAGATTTAACTCAGGCAGCTCCAATGCTACTAAGCCATTTGGAACAATGTGGGTGGGATGGGAACATAGCCGAAGTACAAGGACCTGGGCTGTCAGTCAAATTCTTAGGAGTGGTCTGGTTGGGTAAGATGAGGGTCATCCTAGATGCTATTGTAGACAAGATACAGGCATACACTCAACCCACAACTGCAGTTCAGCTACAGACTTATTTGGGACTTCTAGGGTATTGGAGAGCTTTTGTACCCCATATGGCTCAAATGGCATACCCACTATATGCATTAACAAAGAAAGGAGACCCTTAGGATTGCACTGAGGAAATGGAACAGACTTACTGGGCTACAAAAAGGGCAATACAGTAAGTACAGGTTTTACAAGTAGTTGATCCCACTAAACCTTTTGAATTACACATAAATATCACCCAAGAGGGATTAGAATGGGGTTTTTGGCAGAGGCAAGACCAATTCCGAACACCTGTAGGATTCTGGTCTCAGCTCTGGAAGGGTGCTGAAGTACACTATTATCTAATAGAAAAATAGCTAGCAGCTATGTATTCTGCCTTGATGGCCACCAAGGCTATCACAGGAATTGCCAAAGTCCTAATAAGGACAACATATCCCATACCAGGTTGGCTGTGCACATGGGCAACCAACCCTAAAACAGGTGTAGCTGAGTCTCCCACTCTGTCTAAATAGGGAGCATATATAGAACAAAGAAGCACTGTGTTAATGAGTCCTCTGTCCAAAGAGTTGAAAGCTGTGCTAGGCCCAGTAGAGGTTGTGGAGGAAACTTTGACACAACCCTTACCCATGGA
>NW_007732747.1:1758-3198 GCF_000696425.1 Galeopterus variegatus
ACCATGTGGATGGCGGCTCAAAGATGGGCCTCGCCTATAAAATGGGAAGATGTAGTGAATGGCTGTCGTGCTTGTCCAGTATGTGCTCAAGAGTGTCCACACCACCAGTGGGTACCCGATATAGGTGGGCAAATAACTCGAGGAAGGGTGCCCCTGACTCAATGGCAAGTGGACTTTGTTGGACCACTGCCAAGGTCAGAGAATTTCAGATACATCTTCACTGCTGTTGATACAGCTACTTGTCTTCTGTTCGTATGGCCTTGTAAGGCCCCAGACCAGGTAAACACAGTGAAGGCATTGAATAGCCTTGCAGCCATGTATGGCCAGCCTGTAGTCATAGAGAGTGACAATGGAACCCACTTTGCTGTACATGAGGTTCAGAAGTGGGCTTTCCAGTTGTCTATTCAGTTGAAGTTACCTATGCCATATCATCCCAAGGCAGCAGAGATGATTGAGTGATACAATGGTCTTTTAAGAAAGGGGCTAAGTCTATCTGCCCAACCCCTATTCCTGAAGGGGTGGACGTGGCGGTTATGGCTGACAGTAAAGATTCTAAATGAGAGACCCCATAAAGGCAGGCCCTCTCCTGTGGAAGCTCTGTTGCATAGGGCCGCAGCATCTATACAACTGCAAGTCCTACTAGAGATGAGCTTTTGAAGCCAGGATATGGCAAGAATGGAAATATTCTCTTATCAGCCCCAACCTGTTTATAACAGGGACAGACAGTACAATGGGAATGGCCTTGGAGAACGGAAGGCCCCAATACATGCTGGGTACCTAATAGGGCCTTGGGGGAAACAGTTAGAAGAAGACTTTCAAATTTTACCTTGGGTGACAAGTACTTGGCAACCCAATCTGTGCAAGACTTGAGCCTAGCTTTACACCTTCGTAAGGTATAAACATGCCTGTGATTTCCACTGAATACTTTCAAAGATTTGCCCTCAGCTCACATAGAGGGTCTTCCTCATGTGGCTCAGCCCCAGGCTACCTGTCCAGTCTTGTCACTCATGCCTCTCACCAGCCCCTTGTTTATGCCTACAATGAAATTATTACAGCACTTTAGTTTCATATTCTTTGCTCTCCTCAGTCTATCCCTCCTTATCTGGCAGGTAACTTCATACACACAAACTTTCATCTCAAGCATCTATTGGTTCCATGCTCAAATGTATCCTATGCCTCTTTCAGGGGTTTTTCTGTCAGACTCCTCCACTAGATCATGAGCTCTTCAGGAGAATTTTCTCCTTCAATTCTGTAGTCCCATCACCTGGAACATGGAACAGAATAATATATGCTTGATGAAGGAAGAAATATATCTTTCACTAAATTATGTCCTGTAGTGAATTGTGTCCCATATATTTAGTTTCATTTTTTTTTTTACCCACCAGAGCAGAGAACTGTTCTAAAGATAGGTATATGATAATGACAGAGAGCATATTCTAT
>NW_007732747.1:3652-7500 GCF_000696425.1 Galeopterus variegatus
ACAGAATAATATATGCTTGATGAAGGAAGAAATATATCTTTCACTAAATTATGTCCTGTAGTGAATTGTGTCCCATATATTTAGTTTCATTTTTTTTTTTACCAACAGAATAATATATGCTTGATGAAGGAAGAAATATATCTTTCACTAAATTATGTCCTGTAGAGAATTGTGTCCCATATATTTAGTTTCATTTTTTTTTTACACACCAGAGCAGAGAACTGTTCTAAAGATAGGTATATGATAATGACAGAGAGCATATTCTATTGCTCAGAGGATTGCTGTTTTATGGGGATGTAGTGGATTGAATTATGTCTCCCCCAAAATCATTGAAGCTTGAATTGTGTCCCCCAAGTTTTATGTATTAGAAACCTGGCCCCCCTGTGACTGTTGAAAGGGTGGGAAATCCTATTATGGTAATTGAAAGGTGGAACATTGAAGGGGTGATTGGATTATAGAACCATGTTGTAGTGAATGGATTAAAAATATTGGTCTGGGACATGGTTCTGAAGACTTTAAAAGAAGAGAGTCTGTCTTCCTCTCTCCCTTGCTCTCTCTGCTTTCTCTGCTTCCACCATCTTGCACAATGAGACCCCTGGGTCCCTGTCACCACCACCAGATGGACTTTGGACATTCCAGCCTCAGAAACTATAAGCAAATAAATTTCATTTTCTTATAAATTACCCAGTTCTAGCTATTTTGTTATAAGCAAACGAAATGGACTAATACAGAAAATTGGTACCAGAGAAGTAGGGTGTTGCTTATAGTAAATAGTTGAAAATGTGGATGCAGCTTTGGAACTGGGTATTAGGCAAAGGTTGGAGGAGTTTTGAAAACTCAGAAGATAAAGAGATGAGGGAAAGTTTGGAATGTCTTAGAGATGGGTTACATGGTGGCAAGCAGAATGCTGATAAAAATGTGGACTGTAAAGACCATTCTGAGGTGTCAGATAGGAAGTTTATTGGAGACTGGGGCAAAGATTACCCTTGCTATGAACTGGCAAGGAATATGTCTGCATTCTATCATTCCCTAGGACTTTGCAGAAATTGGAACTTAGGAGCTGTGAACCAGAGTATTTGGTGGAAGAAGTTTCTTAGCAGCAAAGCATTAAGGAAGCTGCATGACTATTTATTACAGCCTACACTGAGTTATGGTGGCAAAGGCATGACATAAAGCCAGAATTTAAAAGGGAAGTAGAGTGTAAAGGTTTGGAAAATTTGCAGCCTTGCCATGTGCTAGAGAAGCAGACAGCATTTTCAGAAGAAAAATTCAGTGGTACTAAGAAGATTAACACAAAAGAATCAATTATCAAGAGAAGGAGAAAAAAGCCCTGAAGGTACTGCAGAAGCCTCTGGGGCCAACCCTTCCATTTCAGGCCCAAAGGCCTAGGGAGATAGAGTGGTCTTGGGAAAAGGCCAGAGGCACCCTCCACAGGTTTGCTGCTCAGGGTTACCTGGGAAGCTGCTTCTAGCACCAGCACCTCAGCTGCTTTGGCTGCTCCAGCCATGGCTTAACTAGCTAAATTGGCCCCAGGTGTGGCTGGATTTGCAGCTTTGGAAAGTAAAAGCTGGAAATCTTGGTGGCATCCATGTGCTGTTAGGTCTGTAGGCTCACAGAATGCCATAACTTTGAAGGCTTAGGAACCCCCACCCCAATTTCAGAGAATGTATGGAAAAGCTTGGTTACCCAGAAGAGATTTGTTGCAGGGGTGGATCCACTGCATAGAGTCTTTGCTAGACCAATGCCAAGCTGAAAAGTGGGGTTGGAGTTGCAGTAGAGAAACCCAACAGCACCATGCTTAATGGAACCATGAGACTTGGACCACCATGGAGACCCTAGACTTGTGGAGCTACCAGAGTGGAAAACCAGCCTGGGAGAGCTGAAGTGTGGCCTGAGACCAGGAAAGCCATAGGAGCAGAGCTGTCCAAGAACTCAGGGATCCAACACCCATACCAGCATGCAGAGGACCTCAAGCATGGAGTCAAGGTATCTGATTCACCAGCTTTGAGATGTAATGCCTGCCCTACTGGGTTTTGAATTTGTTAAGGACCCTCTTTCTTTAGCCTATTTCTCCCTTTTAGCATGGGAATATGTACCCTAAGTTTGCTCCACCATTGTATCTGGGAAGCACATAACTTGCATTTACTTCATAGATGGGACTTTGAACTTTGGACTTTTGAGTTGAAACAATTTAAGACTTTAGGGATGAAATGAATGTGCATGTGAAAAGGACTCGAGTTTTGGGGAGCCAGGGGCAGAATGTAGTAGATTGCATTATATGCCCCCAAAACTCATTGAACTTTGAATTGTGACCCCCAAGTTTTATGTATTAGAAACTTGGTCCCCCCATAACTGTTAAGAGGATATGAAATCCTATTCTGGTAACTGAAAGGTGGAGCCTTAAAGAGGTGATTGGATTGCAGGAGAGTACCATAGTGAATGGATTAAAAATTATGGTCAGGGGTGTGGTTCTGAGGGCTTTAAAAGAAGAGGGAGGAGGAGAATCTGCTCTCTTGATCTCTCTGCTTCCACCATCTTGCGTTGTGAAACCCCTGGGTCACTGTCACCACCACCAGATGGACTTTGGACTTCCCATCATCAGAAACTATCAGTAAATTTCATTTTCTTATAAATTATCCAGTTCTGGGTATTTTGTTATAAGCAACAGAAATGGACTAGTACAGTGGAGAAAAACATATCTACAGATAATTTCCACCTAGTACTATCAGTTTTACCACAAATTCTAATTAGGTAATCAATCTAGAATGTTTAATATCCAGAATGTGTTCTCTAGTAGAATAAAGTAACAGCAGATGTGGATCGTAATTATTTCAAACACCATTTTATTTAAATAGAAAATCTAGTGAGAAAGAGCCTTTGAAAACTAAATAGCAGAAAATACGTAATTTGAAACACTTGCTATATTGCAGGTACTTAGTTATGTTTTGCAGATAGATATTCCTTGCATCTCAAGAGGAAGTGTACATCCTAGTTGATGAGGTAGATTTGTAAAGCAATCATTTCAATCTCACTTAGTAAATGTAGTAGCAGAGATAGACTCTTTGTAGTCTAGAGGAAGGACATATGCTTTAGATCTGAGTGGTAGGGAGAACCTTCCTAGAGAAGGTGTCACTTCAGCTAACTTAAAAAACGAGTATTGGCTATCAAAAGATGGAAAGGGACACTACAGTTTAAGTGAGAAAGACATCCCAGGTGAAATTTTGGTTTGCTTTGGACAAATATTTTATAACTGGTTACAATTGTTTTGATATGATTGTAGTGAAAACATTGTTCCCAGAGAAATCCATCGACAAACTATTATTTTTAAAATTGGTAGTACCACCCACAAGAAGTGTGGTGGAAATTATGGTGGAATTGCAATACTACAGTTCTCACCATGATGAGGAAGTAATGCTGGCATGAGTCAGGGAAGCTGAAAAGTGTACAATGCCCAGGACAGATTGGTAGTACCACCCACAAGAAGTGTGGTGGAAATTATGGTGGAATTGCAATACTACAGTTTTCACCATGATGAGGAAGTAATGCTGGCATGAGTCAGGGAAGCTGAAAAGTGTACAATGCCCAGGACATTGATAAACAAAAAAGAATTGTCCCACATAGAACCTGATTAAAAATCCTTGCCAGACCTTCATGTAGTCTCTCTCTCTCTCTCTCTCTCTCTCTCTCTCTCTCTCTCTCTCTCTCTCTCTCTTATTTTACATATATGTGCAAGCTTCTATTCACTTCAATTGTTTTAAATAGTAGTCATGTTTAAAATGTATGTATAGAAATGTGTTAATTTGCTGTAAATAACTTTCCCTTTATATCTTTTTACATAAAATTGATGA
>NW_007732747.1:7963-9922 GCF_000696425.1 Galeopterus variegatus
GAAATGTGTTAATTTGCTGTAAATAACTTTCCCTTTATATCTTTTTACATAAAATTGATGACATTATTTTGATGATTTAAATTATGTTATGGGTGAGTTATATTACTCATAAATATATTTTCCAAAGAACGAGTGTTAGTTTTTGTAAAAATGGTCCATTAGTTTTGGTAAGGTTGAAAACTACTCTGCAGAGTGAGGATGAAATAGTTTTATGTGTATTTCAAAACATGTAGACAGGGGCCAGCCCGGTGGCGCACTGGATAGTGCACTGTAAATAACTTTCCCTTTATATCTTTTTACATAAAATTGATGACATTATTTTGATGATTTAAATTATGTTATGGGTGAGTTATATTACTCATAAATATATTTTCCAAAGAACGAGTGTTAGTTTTTGTAAAAATGGTCCATTAGTTTTGGTAAGGTTGAAAACTACTCTGCAGAGTGAGGATGAAATAGTTTTATGTGTATTTCAAAACATGTAGACATTACATTTTTAATGCCTATGCACTATCGAATTATAATTGTCCTTGAAATCTAAAAACATGGTCATATATTATGTGGGGGAAAAAGTTACATAAGTAAACAGTTTGAGAGTCAGCACCCCCTCTTCAGTTACCTGTTTCATCCATGCCTTTGAAATGATTGGTATTTAGGAAAACCACACTAAGAGGGCTTGAGTTACAGGATCTTTCCCCACCCACTTATCATGTGAAGCTTTCAGGTTCTTTGGTTCAGCTGTGGGTACTGGTAATTACGCCCAGTTCTGAATATCTTTAAAGAGAGTGAAAGCCTCTAACTTAGTCTTTCTCAAAGTGTGGCCCTAGCACCAGCAACATTAGGATCACCTGGGAACTTCTTAGAAATGCAAAATATGTGGCCCCATTTCAGAATTACTGATCCAGAAATGCTGGGACTTCGCGAAGCAATCTGTTTTAACAGATTTGCAGGTGACTCTGCACTCTAAGGTTTGAGAAACATTGTCTATTAAGATCTGGGTATGAAATTTAACATGTGAAAACATATTTTTTACATGGTTTACTAGAATTGCAGACTGCCAGAGGCTTCATAACTTTGCCCATTTCTAGGTGTTTGTATGAATATCCATGTCCAGGCCAGAGAGCTTTTCCTATTGGTAATAGAAGTGCATTGGCCAAGAATTCCAATAATAGTATAAGAAATTTTACTGAAACCCTCATTATGCTACCCAATTGCCTTAGAATCTGACAAAAAAAAGACAGTTATCTTTGTTGTAACGAAAACACACTTTTTTTCTACTTAAATAGACATTAAATGAGATGATTGGACCATATAGTTTGCAAGATCCCATCCAGATGTAAGAAGTAGTAAGTAAATACTAAATGCACTGCCAATTATAAATTTAAAAGTGAGATAACTACACATAAATATGATCTTAAGAGTGGACTAAGAAAGTAGAGGATTCTAAAATTATGTTGGGGTATAGCTGTGATTACAAAGACAGAGTCATCTAAGCAACTGTCTGCAATTTATTAACTTACAATAAGTAAATGAAGCACAGAAACTTAAAGAGGTAGTCAATGTGGCACTTAAAATAGCCAATCAGTTAAATGCTTTATATTTTGAATAATGTGTTTCTACACGAATGTTACACAATTGATTGGATACAAATACTTTTTTCCACATGAAATTTATGGAAGGTACAGCCAGAGTTAGTATGGTTACTTTGCTTGTTAAGATGACCAACTGGTATCATAATGTGTAATAAAGTAAAAGTTTCTCAGTGGTGACTAACAGAAAATTCATCCGATTCTTGTAACTCTGATTTAACAATGTGGATTCTGTGATAAGTTAAGTAGATGTTGTGTTCTGAGAGCATATCAGAATTGAATCATGAGGGACTTTGGATAGAAATTAAGCATAATAAGTTACTGGAAACTCCTCATTTACTGAAATCAGCTGATAGAATTACGTAGACAA
>NW_007732747.1:10796-12082 GCF_000696425.1 Galeopterus variegatus
TTTGTACAAATGTTTATGTGCATTATTTACATTAGGGGACATTTAAAAGAAGAGCAAAATACAATAGTCCTCAGTTACCACAGGGATACATTCCAAAACCCTCAATGAATGCCTGAAACCACAGATAGTACCAAACCCTACATGTTCTGTGTTTCTCCTATATATACATGTCAATTACAAAATTTAAAATATAACTTAGCCATAGTAAGAGATTAACAACAATAACTGATAAAAATATAATAATTATAACAATATACTGCAATAAATCATGTAAATGTGGTTTCTTTCTCTCTCAAATTATCTTATTGTGCTAACCTATATTCAGACCAAGGTTGACTGTGTGTAATGGAAACCCATAGAAAGGGAAAAATCACAGCTTACATCCTGTAGTGTTTCCCATATGTTTTCTTCTAGGAGTTTTATAGTTTCAAGTCTTATGTTTAAGCCTTTAACCCATTTTGAGTTAGTTTTGGCGAATTGCAAGAGGTATGTGTCTAGTTCATTCTTCTACACATAGATATCCAGTTTCCCAGCACCATTTACTGAAGAGGCTGTCCTTTTCACAGTGTATGTTCTTAGTGCCTTTATCAAAGATCACTTGGTTGTAAGTAACTGGGTTTATTTCTGGTCCATTTGTCTGTTCTATGCCAGTACCATGCTGTTTTGGTGAAATAACTTTGTAGTATAGTTTGAAGTCAGGTAGTATAATGCCTCTGATTTTATTTGCTCAAGATTGCTTTGGCTATTTGGGGTCTTCTTTTCTATATGATTTTTTTTTTTAATCTAGGATTTTTTTTTCTATTTCTGTGAAGAATTTTATTGGCATTTTGATGGGAATTGCATTAAATCTGTAAATCACTTTGGTTACTATGGATTTTTTCAAATGTAAATTCTTCCAATCCATGAACATGGAATGTCTTTCCATCTTTTGATGTCCTCTTTAATTTCATTCAGTATAGTTTTGTAGTTCCCATGGTAGAGATTGTTTACCTCTTTAGTTAAATTTATTCCTAAGTATTTTATCCTATTGGTAGCTATCATAAATAGGGTTGTTCTCTTGATTTCTTTTTCTGCTTGTTCATTTTTGGTGTATAAGAACACTACTGATTTTTGTGTATTGATTTTGTGTCCTGCAACTTTACTAAATTTGATTATGAACTCTAGGAGTTTTATGATAGAGGTTATAGCTTTTTCTATATATAGGATCATGTCGTCTGTGAACTGTAACCGTTTGAATTTGTCTTTTCCAGTTTTGATGCCCTTTATTTCTTTCTCTTGCCAAATTA
>NW_007732747.1:12758-14222 GCF_000696425.1 Galeopterus variegatus
TTCTCTTGATTTCTTTTTCTGCTTGTTCATTTTTGGTGTATAAGAACACTACTGATTTTTGTGTATTGATTTTGTGTCCTGCAACTTTACTAAATTTGATTATGAACTCTAGGAGTTTTATGATAGAGGTTATAGCTTTTTCTATATATAGGATCATGTCGTCTGTGAACTGTAACCGTTTGAATTTGTCTTTTCCAGTTTTGATGCCCTTTATTTCTTTCTCTTGCCAAATTACTTTGGCTAATACTTCCAATACTATGTTGAATAGGAGTGGTGAGAGTGGGCATCCTTGTCTTTTTCTTGTTGTAAAGGAAAAGCTTTCAGTTTTTCCCCATTCAGGATGATGTTGGCAGTGTGATTGTCATATGCGGCTTTTATTGTGTTGAGACACTTTCCTTCTTTACCTAGTTTGTTGAGGGTGTTTATCATGAAGAGATGCTAAATTTTAAGTGTTTTTTCTGCATCTATTGACATAATTATGTGTTTTGCTCTTTTATTGATGTGCTGTATCACATTTATTTCTTTGCATATGTTAAATCATCCTTACATCCCTGAGATGAATCCCACTTGATCATGTTGTATAATAATTTTGATCTGCTGTTGTATTTTGTTTGCTAATACCTTATTGAGTTTTGTGTCTATGTTCATCAAGGATATTGCCCTATAACTTTCTTTTTTGTGTGTCTTTGAGATTAACAAATGCTGGTGAAAATGTGGAGAAAAAGGAACTCTTCTACACTGTTGGTGGGATTGTAAATTAGTGCAGCCATTATAGAAACAGTATGGAGGTTTCTCAAACAATGTCAATAGATTTACCATATAATCCAACAGTTCTACTTCTAGATATGTACCCACAGTAATGGAAATCATCCTGTCAAAGGGATACTTGCACTCCCATGTTTTTGCAGCTCTATTTACAATAGCTAAGATATGGAACCAACCTAATTGTACATTGATGGATGACTGGATAAAGAAAACATGATATATATACACAAATGAAATACTACTCAGCCATAAAAATGAATGAAAGTCTACCATTCACGGCAACATGGATGAGTTTGGAGAATATTATGTTTAAGTGAAATTAGCCAGGCACAGAAAGAGAAGTACTGCATGTTCTCATCCGTAAGTGGGTTCTAAGAAAGAAAGAAAGAGAGAAAGACCACAGTAAAACATTGAACTTTAAGTAGGAGAGAACACACTTATTATCATTACTAGAGGTAGAAAAGGAGGGGGAGAAGGGTTAGGGAGTAATTGGGTAAGGTACACACAGAATAATTACAATTTGTAATGATGAACATACTAATAATATTGATTTCATCACCACTTACTGCACATAAATATTAATTGTCGATTCTGTATTCCTTAAATATGTATAATCAAAAATAATTTTTAGAAAAAATGGGTTTTTTTTTTTGTCCTTTTTGAGACCGGCCACACCGTGCTCAGCCAGTGAGTGCTGTG
>NW_007732747.1:15368-30730 GCF_000696425.1 Galeopterus variegatus
CTCAGCCAGTGAGCGGCCGGTCTGTATGTGGGATCCGAACCCTCTGCGGGAGCGCCACCACACTCCCAAGCAGCGCACTGTAGCAGTGCGCCACCATGCTGGCCCAAAGAATTTTTTTAAATGAAGGAAATAGTGATTCTTAAACAAATAGGTCTGCTATTCTAGCGAAAAGGACAGATATGTGAACCACTATAATAGGGTCTACCCCTAAATAATATGATGGCCTGGAGAAGAACATTGCAGTGTATTTTTAAAGTCTGCCATGTCTTTTTAAGAGTGCCCAAGATAACAAGGAAATGAACATGTCCTGATATCATTGCATTGCATTTGTGACAAAGTTTTCTCATTTATATTCTCAAAGTTCTACAAGGACGAAGCTAATAGAGAGACTGTAGGTATTTTTCAAATGAAGGATTTCTGATTTTCAGTTGTCAAGGGAGGCCATAAAACACCTACTGTCACTCTTAGGTCCTAAATTGCTGGGTCATTCCTTAGCATCAGACCCATTTTCAATGGCAAGTATTTGTTAAACAGAAAGCACATGTAGGGTGCTCATTCTAGCAAGGAAAACCCAGAGAAAAATAAAACTGAACTTTCAGTTTAGATGAGAAGCCAGGTACTAAATGTAAATAGCATCAACAATAAAAATACCTATTCAAGTCTTAAACCTACCTTGCCTCTTTTCTTAATGTTACCAGCAGCATTTTTAGTATAATTTTACATTGGCATAATGTATTGTGTCTTTAATTATGTTTTAATGATTAAACTTAATTTTAAAATCTTAAATCTGTAGATACAATTGTACCTATAATGATATATTAAGCTCTATTAAAAGAGGAACATAAACATGTGAATAAAATTACCCATCATCTCAGCTAATCAAGGAAAGATTTTCATTTGCACATTTGTCATTCTAGTCCTTAAACGTATGCTTGCTCAATCTTTATACACCTACATTTGAGTTATAATTACAGATAGGATTTAATTTTCCAGACATTCGTGTAATATACTATGATACTTAACAATCTAGTATGTACTTTTTTTACTTTTTATCAAATTTCATTTAGCCACATGCATGCACACACACATACACACACACTTATGCACAACTGTTCGTTATTCAGAAGTGAAATTACAATCCATATGATTATCTACAATTTGATTTTCTTAAGTAACAATGTAATAAAGGTGTTCTTTCCAGGAAATAATTAGATATAATTTGTTTTTTAATAAGTATGTAATTGTTATTGTATATAATATTTTTATACACACACACATACACACAATTAAAATCACAGGGTTTTAGTTGTTTATCCCAGATTGTGCCACACCTTACACCAGTGGGTAAAATCTGTGAGTGCTGATGGCCCCAGTATTTACATTTTCGTAAGTAGGTCCAAACACAGTGTGAAGGCCCAGTGAATTTTTGAGTGAATTAATGAACTATAAGTTCTTCGCTAATCATAGAATGGCACCAATATTGTTTCATCTAGTTAAAGCTAGTAATACAAATTCAACTTACTTTTTTCTGGTTGGGTGCACCAATTTTGCTTCTTGGCAAGATATTAACAACTGATAAACTACTTAGAATTTAAAAAATGCAAGAGTATTTCAAAAAGTTCAAAGAAATATTTACATTATCTTCTATTTTTCCACAAACTTTTCGAAGTACCCTCATATATCCCAAGATTTTATACTTTGTTCACAGATAAGATCTTCAAGGTGTGAGATGTAAAATGTATGTAGAAAATTAAGTTAAATTTGTAATGCAAAATCATGTTCCATTCATTTATTACTATCACAATCACAAAAATTACTCTTTATATCTCTTCCAGACTTTCAAATGAGGGCATTGCAACTAACATGGCTTTTAGAAAAATAATCCATACTTCCCTGTACTTTTTAGACTCCTGAATTAACAATAATGTATATGTCTTTTCTTCATAAAGCCTTGGAGTATATATTATCTGTTTGTTTACTTTTTAGACTCCTGAATTAACAATAATGTATATGTCTTTTCTTCATAAAGCCTTGGAGTCTATATTATCTGTTTGTTTTTGTTTTTGTTTTTATTTAATGACCGCGTGCTCCCATATTGTTAAAATGCACTAAAATATATTCATTATAACTGAATCATTTGCCCTATTTACCTATTTGTTTATTTAATGAGTAGATTTAGACTTTAACATTTTTGTAGAAGGGTAATTACTCTTTCACTTATAAGGAATTTGATTGCAAATTTAATTTGTAAATCCAAGTTATTATGGTTAGTAATGCATTCTAAATACCAAACAATTGTGCAGGAGGTAAAATTACAAAGACTTATCATCTAAATCAATAAATCCAAATTTATAATTTGTGGAAAATACAATTTATAAATCCTATTGAAACTGACATGAGATTGTCATTTTTTTTAAATTTGCTGAGGCAGAATATTAAAAGGAATAGCAACTAGTATTGCTATTACCCTCACTTTTATTTCATAAAAGAAATATTATTTTAATACCAAAAGAAAAAAGAAGGAAATCATTTCAGACAAAAAGGGTGCCCTAAATGGAATAAATTAGCCTATGAAGAAGTCCTATTATATATTTTATTACTATAATATTTCCTTTTATGTGGTGAAAACTCTATAACTGCCAGCAGGCAATCCATAAAACTGCATTTAGACACAGGAACCTAAAAATACTTAAATCCCTTAAAACTCGTCTATATTAATATCTCTGTTGTTTGAAGGTTTTGACTAAAGTGCTTTAACTACACAAAATACTGTGAAGAATCTCAAAGGAACAGTCAAAATATCAGTTGTATTTAAATCCACACTTTACAAAAAGAGGACTTTACTCACAATGAATAGATTCTTATCATGTTTCTTCTTTTAGCAATTCTGAGGTGAAATCAGGATATCAGTGCACTGAAGACTAGAAGCAGCAAATCAGAAAGATGTAGCCTGAAATATGCTCTGCGGACACAGTGACAATAGGGACAGTTGGTGAGTGACGATGAGGGAAAGTACTGAAAAAAAGAAAAATGTTTAAAATATGACACAGTGCAAAAAACTTAGCTGTTTATCCTCACTTGGTGTTGAAACAGAAATCCAAGTATTTTAATCAGTTCTGAATGAGTTACTGAGTTATACAATAACTGATACTCTCAACATTTTTAAAAACATATATTGTATAAAATATTTTATCATTAAAATAAGTTTTAAACAATAAAACATTTCTATACCCCCAGTAAAACTTCATTTTACTCTTATCTATTCTGTTTTGCATTTCACATTTTTTACTAAACTGTATTTTAGAATTATTTTTGACTTAGAAAAATTTGAGAAGATAGCACTGAGTTCCCATACATCCTACACCCAGTTTCTCTTTTTATTAACACTTTACTTGATGTAGTACTTTTGTAACAATGAATGAACCAATATCGATACAATATTACTATGATGTTTCCACTTTACTCAAAGTTTCTTAATGTTTATCTAATGCCCCTTCTCTGTTTCAGGATCTTATTACATTTTGCTATGTTTCCTAAGGCAGCTCTTGGCTGTGATAGTACTTCAAACTTTCCTTGTTTCTGCTGATATTTTTGAAGAGCACTGTTATTAAATCAGATTAGAGTCACATCTCTTGTCTCACTTTTTGACAGAATTGGCAGAGCTGATCTTATAGTAGAAGTGAAAATCTTCCAGTTTGTGGTTTCCATTTAAAATGCAGGCATTCCACCACACAAACACAATGTAGACTTTTTGTCTTCCTAGGCATTGTGTTCTGTCCTTCACTTTTACCAGACCTATCAAGAAAAAGAGGCATATTTATGGAAAGGGAAAATATTTAATTGTTTGTAAGAAATGGCAATTCATGTATCGTTAGGCTACAGTTTAATTTTCTCATCCAGAAGTGGCACACTACTGTTTCCTTTTATGTTCCAGACTCCCTTATCAAGTTCCTGATTCAATCGATGAAGAAATGTAGATATATTATAACAGAGATTTTTCTAGCGAATGTGCTATTCAATATTAGAATGATGCAATGGTGATTCATTGGAAATATTTTCACATTTATGATTAAAGTTGCCCTAAGCATTGGACAGTGATTTAAAAATTATGGTATCTTTATAACACAGCCTCATGCTCTGCAAACTGCACTTGTGTGATAAGGTTTAAAATCTTCTGAATATATGATTGCATTGCTGTGTATTCATTGTGGATTCAATGGGAGAGTCATGACAATCCAAAGTATCACAGAATAATACCATTTCAAAAAGTAAATGAACTTATATTAATTAGAATTTTCTTCTATATGGTTAACTTAAACCAGTATAGATATATAATCACATGAACATCTTTTGTTTATTTTCTCAATATGGCCAGTTATTTCATTCATTCACCATTTTTTTTTTCTTATATGACTATAGCAACCTATTTTCATCTATTTATTTTTTCTCAAAAGTGAAAAATCAGGATCCATGATTTTTAAAGTATAAATACAAATAATATCCATATGTTTGAAATTGAAATTGCCCTAAAACATGGATTGTGTGATTACCTCGTATGACTGACCTGTAACTGTACCAGTGAGTATGCAAGCATATTTGCTGACTGTAAAGTTTGTATTAAATTCTTGTAGATTTATGCTGGTCTTCTTCACACATGCTGGTCTCCTAATGAACAAACACAACCGTCCAGCATCTTCACATTCTAACAGCTTTCTTTACTTCCTATCCCATCTTTGTTTGGTTTGGGTTTATTTGTCTGTTTTTACTTTTCATTACAAGTCAAGTAGATGACCTGTTTTCTGCCTTAGCTCTTTTCTATTAAAATATGGCTGAAAAAGTTCTAGGCACTATCTTTACACAACTGTGTATAAATTCAGGAACAAAGTGAGGAGTTAAATGTCTTTCATGGCTCTTTTGATCAGGGAAGAAATCCTGTGCAATAATTTCCTCTTCAGGTTTTTGTTACATCTCATTGGCTGGAACTGGCATCGTTACTGGGGAGGCAAGAAACAGTAGGGGCTACAGGCAGCTATTTCCTGAAGAAAAAGTACTTGTCTGATTTTCTTAGCCTCAAATCGCTAGTGTCATGGCTTTTAATATGTCATGGCAGTAGCTAGCAAAACTTATCAAATCAGTATTAAAGAGTATCACAGCTCTACAATAGCTAAGAGTTGGAACCAACTTGATGTCCATCGATAGACAACTGGATAAGGAAAATATGGTATATATGCACAACGGAATACAACTCTGCCATAAAAAGGAATGGAATTCTGCCATTTTCAGCAACATAGATGACCTTAGAGAAAATTGTGTTAGGTCAAATAAGTCGGCTTCAGAAAGAGAAATACTGCATGTCTTCACTCATAAGCAGGAGCTGAAGAAAAAAAAAAGATACGACAATCACAATAATTCCTTGAGCTCTCAAAAGGAGATATGGAAACTGAGGACACCAGCAGAGCTGGGAAAGGGGAGGGGGAGGGTTAGGAGAAATTGATAAAGGGCCACAAAAAATGATTACATGGTATAATATTAATATTTAAAAAAAATAAATTAAAAAAAATGTATCTGGCCACAGCAAGTGGCCCCTGTGCTTTTGAGAATGATTTCACATGGTATATCTAGTATGAATTTTAAGCCATCTCACCCTGAGTTGAGTAGTGGAAGAACTACTGCTCAATACACACACAGTCTTACAAACAGTTCTCTCATTCTAAGATTAGATTAGGTCCTTGACTTGTTTGATCAAGGATGCAGAGAACTCAATGGAAGACAGTTGTCCAGAGTGAATATAAGTGGTTCAGCCTATATCACCATATCTTCCAGTAGCCTCAATAGTCCTAACAGGAGGGCATGACTATTAGTGACTTTGTCTACATCTGGTAGGGCTCTTTCAGGAACTCTCTGGATCTTAAGATAAATTTTGTATCAGCAAAACTCATCTCCTCGCAAAAGTGAGATGGAGAGACTAATGTGGTAGTAGAGTAAATGTCCAAGTATTCAGAGCCACTAGTTCTAACTACCAACACACTAGAAAGCAACATTTACCCACAAATGGAAGATAAATATTGGGCTGTAAGGTTCTTGAATACAAACGTTAAGATTTGGATCAATATGATAATTTCTTGACATGAATTTCTTTGCATATGGAATAGTGAATGTATTGTAAACCACATTTCTAAATAAAATGAATCTTAAGTGGTACTGCTTACTTTCTTATCCATACTAAATTATTATTTATACATTCATATACAAAAATAAGATAAAAACTAGCATTAAATATGCCTGATAAGTGTTTATAATTTTTCCGTTATCATCAGGTTGTATAATTTTGTGTATTTAGCTTAGTTTTTATATCTTAGCATAGCAGCCTTGTAAGGGTGCCAGCCAAATCCGCCAATTCACTGGGTCCTCCTTACCTGCAAGGCAATGAGTAAACCAGTCTCCAAACCCTGTATGTCTGCCTGTTTTCCTGGACCACTCCCAGTATTAATCTGTGTCAATGCAGGATCCCTGAGAAGCAGGCACTAAGATAGGAATGGATGTTCAATATCAAGAAATTTACCGATGGAAACACTATAAAGGAGAAAGACGCAAGGCAGGACAGTGGATAGAAGTAAGCTGGGACAGCCTGAAGCTCTCCAGGCAGTATGGCTTTCCTGGGCCTGCAGCCTATGCAGTTTCAAAGGGTCCCACATTTAATATAATGAAGTGCTGTGCTGTCATCTTGAAATTTATAATCATATCTTTGAATTTGTATTTTCTAAGTGAGGTCATATGGGAAAATGGAGCATACACGTGGGCAGAATAGACATATGTGTGTCCCCCTCCCCAAGGAAACCTATCATATCCTTTCTTATGCATGTTACTTTTCTGTATTATTCAATACTTTACAGTCAAAATTATGACATAGACGAAAAAGGAGAGATAAGGCAACCCATAGCTCCTTTTTCCTATTCTTTCTTATCCATCAGTAAATAAAAGAGTTTCAGTAGAATGTGTGTGTATCAAACAGTAAAATAAATATAGTCATATTGGTTTTGTGTAGTGTTTCCATTCTTCTGGTGAGAATGAATTATATACACATATACACAAAAATGGGACACAAAAATGGGACACAAAAATGGGAATTGTGTAAGTTTGTTGATTTTGTATACAAGGTAAATGCTCATAAATTACATTCGAAACTGGCATTGCACATAATAAACATGAACGGTAAACTTTATGCTAATTATTTTAATTTCTGTAAAATATGAAACACATTAAATAAAAAATTTAAACAAAAACACAATCATAAGTTCAGAGAGACCATGGAAGAGAAAAAAAGCTTTACGTATTAGTATGTTTAATGTCTCTTTTCTTTTATCAGAGGGCCCCCCATTTTTAACTTTCATTAGACCCCACTTATTAGTTGGTTCTGTTTTCATAGTTAGAGGTGCTGGTCCTCAAAGTGTAAACACTTTTATCAGAGGATAAAACAAAGGTTCCATGGTGCTACATGTTATGGCATCCACCAAGGAACTTTGGATTATTTATATCCAAAGAGATCATCAGATAAGAAGAGTCAATACCATCTCAAGGGTAGTTGACCTTGTTCACAGGTTGATACATTCACATAACAGGGACAAAAAGGGATATGTATAGAATCAAGGAGAGCCACTTGGTCTCGTTTGATATTTTCTTGCCCATTGTAACAGTGAACAGAGACTTGGAGCAACCCCTTCTGAAAAGGATATCAAGGCCTCGGCTAACTCAGCAATGAATGTTTGCTCTACAGTACCAGGAAAGCCATCAAGACCTGCCGAGGTGATAGCTGACTCTGAGAATGATTTGAGATGGATAGTGGAGGAGGGAAATAAGTATCAGTGATAGTGCCAAGATTAATTACAGCAGCTGGTAATTATCCATTGTCCACGTGTTTCTAACTTTCCCCTGAAGAAGAGAGGCTGGTGAGAACTATGGAGAAGGTGCTCTCTGCACATGCATGGATCTGTGCAGAGCCAGAGAAGAGCTGTAGAACCCATGAAGCCGTGCTCCTCACATTTACACTCAGTAGGACCTTTTGTGAGAAGCACAGTTGACTGACAGCCTTCAACTGCCAAATCTTTGTATCTACAGTGACATTCTACTAATGTCACACTTCCTTGGGCTGCTCCTACCCAAAGACTGAGCACAGCAAGAGTATTAAGATGGGTCATTTTGTGCTGACACAGGATTTTTCTAATGGTCAACTTTTGCTTTTAGAAATCTCATTGGCCTGTCCAAATATTTATCATACTCTGCTGTGTGCTCTTTCTCACCAAATCCTTCTCTTCCCCTCTCTCCCTAACTCCCCCTCCCTGCTGTTGATTGGACAGTCCCAAAAATTCATTGAGACTTAATTCCCACTGTGACAGTGTTAAGAGGGTGGGAAATCCCATGGTAATTGAAAGGTGGAGCCTTTAAGAGGTGATTAGATTGTGAGGACCTTACCTTAGCGAATGGATTAATCCCTTCATAGAATAATAAACTGATGGTTTAGTGGGTGGTAATGGGCATGTTTCTGACAGCTTTATAAGGAGCATGAGTGAGCAGGTTAGCTCTCTCTTGTCCAAGCCATTCACCAAGTGACACCATGCATTGCTGTGAAGAGTCACCACCCACTAACAAGGCCCTCACCAGATGTGTTCCATGGACTGTGGACTTCCCAGCTTCTGAAACAGTAAGAAATAAATTTTATTTCTTTAAAAATTACCCAGTTTCAGGTATTCTGTTATAAGTAACAGAAATGGACTAGTACATTACTCCTCAAAAAACAAACAAAAGGTAAAACCACCCTTATGATATAGGTACTAATATTATTCCCAGTTTACAACAAAAGATGTTAAGCCTAGAGAGTTTCAGTAAATTTCCGAGGTCATCCGGATAGTTCATAAATGTACCAGGATTCAAACATAAGGATATGCATTCCACAGTCGATGTTTACCCCACCCATGCGGCAGTCCACAGCAGTGGCAATACAACCATGAAAGGAGGGCATCACTGACTTTTTTTGCTGCTACTGTTTTACTTAATTTCTTCTTTCCTTAAATTATTCCATCGTTCCATAGTCTCCCTGGCTGCTGGATGTCTGTCTGGTCATTTGAACTCCTTTCTAACTCTTCTCTAAATTCCTTTTCACCTTCCTAATGCTTACTCTTTGCAATAAATTTTTAACATTCAATTTTACCTGTCTTCAGATATTCATTACTTCTTTGCCAGTGTCCACACATCACATTATCAATTCCCTCCCTATTTCTAATGTTTATCCCTCTTTGTTTCTTAGGCTCTTGTACCCACATTTTGGCCTAATTGTAAAATATTTAGTTCTAATACATTTTGCTTGTTTTCTCTCAAGAATTTTGACAACTTATCAGAATTAGGGGATGTTAGTTTTGCAACAATTTATTCTGAGATTTATTCAGGAAGGATTTTTGTAGGTTTACTAGGTAGTAATAACTAGCTACATTGCTATATCTATTGTTTGAATTAGAATGGCCAGTAAAGTGAGATCCCTGTTCTCAAAAGATTTGTAGGCTATAGACAACTGAAGAAATGCTTTTAATGCTTAAGCAATTTTTACCTGTTTTTTCTCTCTTGAGTCTGAGACAAAATTCATATGAAGTGTGTGGAAAAGATGTGATTACACCTATATTTATAAGTAGGTAATTTAAGGCCCATAGAGCTTAAATTCTTGATAATAGCCAGAAAACTTCCTTGGTAGCAGAATGAAACACGCAGTATGGCTTTGTTTTTATTTATTTATTTATTTATTTTTATTTTGCTTATTTAATGTATGTTTTTCAAAGTTTAATTGATTTTGAGGAATATAACTGCTGCTCAAATTATATTTGGCATGGGTCATGTACATTGAATATATTTAATCATGGTTATTACAATAATAATTATTCTTATAGCATATGCTTGTGCTATTGGGTCAAAATGACCCTGTCATTCTGGTGTATGTAGTGATAGAATCAGACACACTCATTTGGTGTGTAGGCGTCAGGCAATACATGTTTCAAGTAATAGTTTTATTGCAATTCTCTTTCCAAATATTTAGAAGCCATATCAGGCCTGTTTGAGTTCATGTCCCATTTTTATCTGCTATGGAAACTGGAGACATTATGACAGCAAGAAAATGAACAAGCTGTCAGATTATTTTCAAAATGGCTTTGAGACTTCTGAAAGGGAATGATGTCAAGCAGTTGCCTCTTAACTTTTAGACCCTTGTGTCATGTAATTTGTGTGCATTTGCTTCTGATTAAGTTATGCTTAAAACATTAACATGTTCCACCAGTTTTTAATAAGCACAAGCATTTTTTTATCTTATTCATTTGTTAGAAATTTTATTTTGTCGCTCGTTAATTGAGCTTCAGCGCTAAAGGACAGACACATCATAGAAAAAATTGAAAGGTTTTTTGGAAATATTTTCTTATAGGATGTCTTATGTTTTGAACAAGCTTTGGAGTTGTCAAAACATTTCAGTTTTCCTCTTATCATTGTGCTTCAGAATAATCCTGAGGCATGTAGGGCATGCAGCTTTGCCCCATCTTGTGAAAGAGAAAGACAAAAATCCATGTATGTCAAAAGAGCTCCCCAAGTCATGAAATTGCTCAGGGACTGAGTTTTATTCTAAAGCTAGTATTTTGATTCCATTTCACATTTTTCCTAGTGGGTATTTCTCCTTTGCCTCTTACTAGATTCATGTATAGAGTACCAAACATAGAAATGCACCTTTAAAAGTGCATTCAGAAAAAATACATCTACTAAAACTACAGCATTAGAAATATATATTTGATGGTATGAAAAAATATTCATAATATTCGCTTGTAACAAGAACCAATTTTCCATATAAAATGTGATGCTTATGTGATTCATTCTATATTGAGTTGGAGAGATATATTTATTCAGACCACCATCTCTCTGCCTCCCTCCTTCTCTCTGTCTCTCTGTCCTCCTCTCTGTTTCTCAACCCCCCTCTCTCTCACACACACACACACACACACACACACATACACACACAGTATACACATACATACACACACTCCCTCTCTGTTTCTCAACCCCCCTCTCTCTCACGCACACACACACACACACACACACACACACACACACATACACACACAGTATACACATACATACACACACTCATTTTTAATAGTATTTCTGTTCAAAAACCTATTGTCAAGATTTGGAGTATAATTTGGGGCTAGGAAACAGGAAAAAGGTAACTGACCTTGGCAGAGAGACTCTCTTGGTCTCTTGCTGCCATGTTCAATACTTCAAGCCAGTTGTTATTTTTCATCACTAACCAAATAAAGGAATACATGTATAGGTTATGACAAGGCTATTTGTTCCTTATCAGAATCCATGCCAACCCAAAATTCAAGTAGTTTTCTAAGTACTTAGAAATACTAAGATAAACATTCAGAGGATTTTCAGATAGCATTGTTCAATTAACACACTGGTTTTTTACAGATTAAAACTTCCAGAATGTTTTAGAGATTTATATGAATTGAGAAAGCTTCACTCCAAATCTTATAGCTTATTTATTCATTGGTCTATTTATTCAGCACATATTTACTAAACATATATAATCTATTAGTCAATATTCAGTGATTTTTTTTTCTAGGTGACCTGCACAATATTAGCACAAGCAAAGGTTCTTTTTATAGATTAAATCAAGTACTTTAATCCCCACTGACAATTTTGTTCAGAAAATTTCATGTTTGTTTTTTCTTTTTTTTTTCTGAAGAAGAAGCCATATAATTTTTCAGATTTAAAAAAGCCTGCAATCCCCAGGTTAAGAAACACCACCGCTTTCTAAATTAACACTGACCCTCCCTTTGGACATTCCAAGCAGTTTTACCCAGTGGAAGGAATGATATCCCGTAGCTCTCTCAGAAATAAAATTTACTTATTTTGTTTCTACCTTTATCTTTTGCTCCTACTCTTTCCAGTGGTTTGACATTTGTAGCAGATGGTTATATTAGCACAAATTTGATAGATTTTTTCAACCCATTTTGTTGATTTTTAAGGTATAAAATATTATCTACCATTTTACCACTAATTCAAATTTTGTAAAAAGGGTTATGACATACCTTGACATTTACTGATATAATATAGGGATGATAAACACTTAAAAATGTATAGATATATTTGTGCCCCACCCACCTATGTACCTATTACAGACCTTGCTAATAGACCGTGGTGTTCTTTCCCACTGAGTTTACACCCAGCCTCTGACTTTTTATCAATGAGGAACTAGAATCAGCTTCTAAAAATCAGAGAGATGGTGCACATGATATGTCATTTTTGTTATCCTTGGATGAGCTCTAACGATGTTTTCTTTGTAGCCAGTCTTCAGTTTTTCAGAAAGCTTCTCCACTAGGCTTTGCTTGCCATTGCCTTTCAATGGTGATTAATCATATTAGTTGTATTTGTAGAAATTTTGGAGGGAATATGGCCTAAAAGTAAAGGAATGTTATGAAATGCAAGTGGGACCTTTATGAAGTAAACCAGACCAAAGTGAAGTTGAGGCTGACTGTAGAATATGCCCTATTGTTCTCAGAGGGTGAATGAGTGGTGTAGTGTCTGCTTCCCCTGTAATACTGAGCTAGAAAGGCTGGCATTCCATTGAGAGAGGCACGGAACCTAACATTTAATGCATAGGGCTAAAAAATGTTTTTAATTTGAACATGTACAGCAGCAATGGAGTTGTTATCAGTCCTTTGGAGGAGAACACATGCTTGGACAAATTTCCTTTGCCACTTTTACATCCTGGTGAACACAGAAATCAGTTGACAAAACGATTTTCTTTTAGAACTTGAATTACACGTTTGTAATTAGGTTTTTTAAATTATTATTATTAAACTGTTGTGCATCTTTTAAGTTTCCCAAGCTAACTGAATGTCCAACACGAAAAGGATGTATCTTAAGTTTAAAATTTTTAATTTAAAAAATATGGCATTGTAAAATCGTTTCCATTAAAGTATTTTGGAAGTATGGCACAGATACTTATTACAAATGTAAAAAAAAACTTTTGATCACTAATTAAAATATAGATAATTACAGTGTGGATCTGTATATTTTAAATTTTATTACTAACAAGATAAAAAGAAGTGACATTTAAAAACATATAGCAATTCTACTCAATAAACAATTTTAAAATGTGCTTTATTTTACTAATGGAGCCAACTCAACTTCAGAAAACATGTTTTTTTCTCCTTTGAGTAATTTTTCTTCATCTGGAAACATATTTAGATGTTCTATCGGGATTCATTTTAAAAATATACTTGTAGAATTATTTGATTCATTTCACTTCTTTGCATAACTGTTCTTAAAGCACGTGGGTGTTTCTTAATCTACTAGTAAAAAAGGAAAAAACATTGAGTACCTCTGAAAATAATTAAATGAAATTCTATGGCAACACACAATTTAGTAGAACAAACTTAAAAAGAGAGAAGAAAAAAAAACTTGAAAAAAAATCCCAGCTGTTATCAAAGAATGTTTTTTATATTATTATTCATTATACATATTCATAGGGCACCCAGCTGACTGTCAGCACCTGTGCCCAAGATGCGGTTAGCAAATCAATTTTATCAGCATGCCCACCACCTCAAATTGCATTTTTTCCACTTATCCCCACCCCAAATCTCCCCAGTGACACTGTCCTTCCCCCTCCCACCTACCACGGCAACCTTAGGTTTGTTCTCTCCCTCTGAAAGTCCAACAAACCCCTGTGGACTTTCTTTACTTCCTTCCTCCTCTCTTAGCTCCCACTTATGAGTGAGGACGTGGTATTTTTACCTCTGTGCCAGGCTTAATTCCCGTAACATAATTTTCTCCCGTCTTATCCGTGTTGCTGTGAATGACAAAATTTCATTCTTTTTTATGGCATAGTGATATTCCATTGTGTGTGTGTGTGTGTGTGTGTGTACCACATTTTCCTAATCCAGCCATCTGTCAATGGACATTTAGGTTGGTTCCATATCTTGGCTATTGTAAATAAAGCTACATTGAACATGGGACTGCAAGTATCCCTTCGACATGATTATTTCCATGCCATTGTGTGTATACCCAGAAGTGGGATTATTGGATTGCATGGTAGATCTATTTGAGTTGTTTGAGAAACCTCCAGAGTGTCTTCCTTAATGGCTGTACTAATTTACAGTCCCACCAGCAGTGTGAGAGTGTTCCCCTTTCTCTGCATCCTCGTCAGCATTTGTTATTCTCAGTCTTTTTTATTATAACCAGTCTAACTGGGGTGAGAGCATATCTCAGTGTGGTTTTAATTTGCATTTCCGTGATGATTAGTGATATTGAGCATTTTTTCATGTACCTGTTGGCCATTTGTATATCTTCCTTTGCAAAATGTCTGTTTATCTCCTTTGCCCATTTTTTAATTAGGTTAATTGTTTTTATAACTGTGTAGTTGTTTGAGTTCGGTGTATATTCTGGATATTAATCCCCTGTCAGATTTACAGTTTGCAAATATTCTCTCCCATTTTGTAGGTTGTTTTTTCACTCTGTTGATTATTTCCTTTGCTGTCAGAAGCTTTTTTGTTTGATACAATCCCATTTATTTACTTTTTCATTTGTTACTTGTGATTTTGAGGTATTATTCATAAAGTTTTGCCTAGTCCTATTTCCTGAAGTTTTTCTCTATGTTCTCCTGTAGTAGTTTTATAGTTTCAGGTCTTATATTTAAGACTGTAATCCATTTTAAGTTGATGTTGGTATATGGTGAGAGGTACAGGTCTAGTTTCATTCTTCTTTTTATGGATGTCCAATTTTCCCAGCACCGTTTATTGAAAAGGCAGTCTTTTTCTTTGTCAAAGATCAGTTGGCTGTAGGTTTGTGGGTTGATTTCTGGGTTTTCTATTATATTCTATTTTCTACAGTGTCTATTTTTATGCTACTCCCATGCTGTTTTACTGTTTTGGTTACTACCGCTTTGTAGTTAATTTGAAATCAGGTAGTGTTAGCTTTCCCGCACCCCCCATCAGTATTGTTTGGCTATTCGGGGTCTTTTTTTCTGCATAAGAATGTTAGAATTGTTTTCATTATTAATGTCATTGGCATTTTGACAGGGATTGCATTGAATCTGTAGATCACTTTGGGTAGTATGGACCTTTTCACAATGTTAATTCCTCCAAGAGCATGGAATGTCTTTCTATCTTTTTGTGTCTTCTTTAATTCATTTCAGTATTGATTTGTAGTTCTTGTTGTAGTGATGTTTCACCTCCTTGGCTAAACTGATTCCTAGTTTTTTGTTTGTTTGTTTGTTTGTTTGTTTGTTTGTTTTAATGACTACTATAAAATGGGCTTATTTTCTTGATTTC
>NW_007732747.1:30740-33787 GCF_000696425.1 Galeopterus variegatus
GCTTTTAGAAATCTCATTGGCCTGTCCAAATATTTATCATACTCTGCTGTGTGCTCTTTCTCACCAAATCCTTCTCTTCCCCTCTCTCCCTAACTCCCTCCCTGCTGTTGATTGGACAGTCCCAAAAATTCATTGAGACTTAATTCCCACTGTGACAGTGTTAAGAGAGTGGGAAATCCTATGGTAATTGAAAGGTGGAGCCTTTAAGAGGTGATTAGATTGTGAGGACCTTACCTTAGCGAATGGATTAATCCCTTCATAGAATAATAAGCTGATGGTTTAATGGGTGGTAATGGGCATGTTTCTGACAGCTTTATAAGGAGCATGAGTGAGCAGGTTAGCTCTCTCTTGTCCAAGCCATTCACCAAGTGACACCATGCATTGCTGTGAAGAGTGACCACCCACCAACAAGGCCCTCACCAGATGTGTTCCATGGACTGTGGACTTCCCAGCTTCTGAAACAGTAAGAAATAAATTCTATTTCTTTAAAAATTACCCAGTTTCAGGTATTCTGTTATAAGTAACAGAAATGGATTAGTAGGGGCCGGCCCAGTGGCACACTGCTACAGTGCGCCGCTTGGGAGCGCAGCGGTGCTCCCGCCGAGGGTTCAGATCCCACATACAGACCAGCCACTCACTGGCTGAGTGAGGTGCGGACGCAAAACCGAGGGTTACGATCCCGTTGCCGGTCCCGGTCCGGTACGGGCGCAACACTGAGGGTTGCGATCCGTTGCCGGTCACGAAAAAAGACAAAAAGGAAAAAAAAAAAAAAAGAAATGGACTAGTACATTACTCCTCAAAAAGCAAACTAAAGGTAAAACCACCCTTATGATATAGGTACTAATATTATTCCCAGTTTACAACAAAAGATGTTAAGCCTAGAGAGTTTCAGTAAATTTCCGAGGTCATCCGGATAGTTCATAAATGTACCAGGATTCAAACATAAGGATATGCATTCCACAGTCGATGTTTACCCCACCCATGCGGCAGTCCACAGCAGTGGCAATACAACCATGAAAGGAGGGCATCACTGACTTTTTTTGCTGCTACTGTTTTACTTAATTTCTTCTTTCCTTAAATTATTCCATCGTTCCNTTTGTTTGTTTGTTTGTTTGTTTTAATGACTACTATAAAATGGGCTTATTTTCTTGATTTCTTTCTCTTCTAGTTCGTTATTGGAATATAAAAATGCTACTCATTTGGGGGTATTCATTTTGTATCCTGCAACATTACTGAAATCGATCAGCTCTAAGAGTTCTTTGGTAGAGTCTTAGGTTTTTCTATATATAGGATTATGTCAAATGCAGACGGAAAATTTGACTACACTTTGCCAATCTGGAACCCTTTATTTCTTTCTCTTGCCTAATTGATCTTGCTAGTACTTCTAATACTACGTTAAACAGGAGTGGTGATAGTGAGCATCCTGTCAATTTCCAGCACTTGTGCTACTTAGGCAGCAAAAGGACAAAGCCAGTCTGAAACTACAACCATCAGTGCCTTTTCTTTTTCCTTTTCTTCCTGAATTGCACGATCTCTCCTTTAAATCACTTTACAATTTGCATGTCTTCCTCAACATTTTCCACCCCACAGAAACAAACAAAAGTATTAAAATTGACTTAAGTTGCATGTAGTCAGGGATAGTCAAGGATATTTGTTGTCGTGTTGAGTACTCTTGTTTTATATACCGTTAAACATATTTGTGATATCAGCAATTAATGCATTCAGCCATGCTATCCTTATATCATAGTAAAGAAATACCACTGAGAGGCCAGGATTGTACTACATGCTAAAAACAACAGAAGAAAAATATTCATAAGCAGTACAATTTAAAAATTCTAAACATAGTATCTTCTCAGCTAACCTATTTAGAAGTCATTACATATATTGTAGCATTTTCTTCTGAATATTTTGTCATCTCTTACCTTTTGGGGAATTGTAACTTGATGTGCTTTTTGAAGTCAGATAATCCGGGTTCTGCTTCACCTCTTTTATTATTTGGGAAATGAGATAATCAAGTCTATAAAACTGGTTGGGCAACAATATCCTTATTTGTAAAGAGTTCGATACATGCTTTTCAATGTCATTTGACAGGCTCAATGACAGTATATGGGTATAAGCATTTAAAGAAATATTTTACTATTCATATGTAATACATTCTATAAAGTCATATATTTGTGATTCACTTTGTTTATCTACTGTCAGTGGATTGCTGTGCATTTTTCAAAAAGGTTGTTTCTCAAGAAATTTTCAGGTCACTTTTTCTAAGTCTGAAACTATTATCCTTTGTCTTTCCTGGCACATGTTTTATCTTCTTAACTTGAGACCTTGTATTGTTCAATCTGTGAGGTATGTAAAACTATTTCCCATGCCATTTTTTTCCCTCTAGCTGCATAGCTAAACTTGGAAATTAAGAGAGAGCAATTCACTCACTTCACTTACAGCAAAACTTTTGGTTTGTTCATTTATATGTTAAATAGGCAAAAGCTCTATATCAAGTCCATTCAAGAAAGGTCTCTGCTCATGTTTTCCAGTATGCATCAGGCTACCAAAAAAGAATGTCTTTATAACTTTTCTGAAATTATATTATCACTGGAATATTTTGTTCAATTTAAATGTTCTATGCCTGTTTATTAAAGAAGATAAATGGATATTGAGAATGAGAACTAAAAGCCATCAATTAACTTAATTACAGCTGATTGCTGTGTGAAGAAAGACATCTGAAATTACATTTTTCTTATCAACTGCTTATAACATTTTTCAGTGTATAACAGATGGAAGGTTTCTAATTTTGATTATATACGTAAAAAGTTTTTGCTATAATATTTAATTTCCTTTGGGGGCCCATCTTAAGCAAGCATGACATAATATGTGTGTGTGTGTGTATGTGTGTGTGTGTACACATACATATATATTAAAATTTGTAACTTTCTCAAAATAAATGGGAAAATTACCCAATTGAAAAACTTAGTGCAGCTCGTGGGAATAGTTTGAGGGAGTTGAAATGGTTGGGGAGAATAAAAAACATCTCAAAGGTAAGTTAAACTTTA
>NW_007732747.1:34629-36816 GCF_000696425.1 Galeopterus variegatus
TTTGAGGGAGTTGAAATGGTTGGGGAGAATAAAAAACATCTCAAAGGTAAGTTAAACTTTAAAGTGAGTTTAGGAAGAGAAAAAGTCTGTGTAGTTTGGCATATAGGTGTAGGAATTGGGGAGAGGAAGTGTGGAAGAGGCAGTGGCATAAGCCAGTGCTCAGAGACATGAGAGAAAATGGTGGGCTTAGATTTGACAATTAGTGCAAGATATGTGGTCACTTGGCAGGAGTTGCAAAATGTTGGAAAACCTTAAATGCCAGTCTAAGGACCTTATACTGTACTATTCATCAGCAGTAGTAGTTTTCTGATTTTAATTGAAATTTTATATGAGTAGAATAATTTTACTGAGATGTATACACCAATAACTGAATCTATGTAAATTCTGATATGGAGACAATGATGTTCAAAGAAACAATGACAGATTGTCCTTTTAAAGCTGTGTAGTGAAATCCTAAGTCCTTTGCAACCTGGGAAACGTGTTTCAGTACAAATTGCCAGATGTCACTGGCAAGAAACATTTCTCAGAATAGACTTCCATTTGCCAATTTCAGAGATTTAGAAGCATATTCAGATGTTAAAGTACATCTTTTCCACATCTTTCTCCACTTCCTCCTGTTTTAATAATAGGAAAACTGAAAAAAAAATGAAGTAGTAATCCCACTTAACTAATTCTGGAATCTAGAAGTAAGAAATGTAAGAGATATTTTAATAATGATTGTATATTTATTTATGATGATACAAAGTTAAAATAAATATGGTGTCTTAAATATCCTCCTGTATTCCCACAACTACTGTTCTTTTCCAGACCTCATCAGCTCTTCTGAATCATTGCATGAGTCTGACATGCATTTCTCTCCACCTTGGTCTTCTCCATCTTGTCATTCATTCTGTAGCCTGAATAGTTGTCTGTCCAAAATGCAAACATGCCCATTTCTTCCCCTCTCAAATACTTCATCTCTCGCCAATCTTTATAGAATTAAGCCCAGTTTCTTTAGCATGGCATACAAAGCTCTCCATATATCATCCCCCTAGCTACCTTTCCAGACTTAGCAATAAAATATCAAATCCAGTATTGTGTATATTTGTCTATTTCTTATCATTGCATCCTAAATCTATATCCACATACAATAAATGGGTTTGTGAGACAGATTCCAGACTAGCTTGAAAGCAAATTGCAGCCTAATATTCGCAGTCTTGAAAGCAGGACAGAAATATGGTCTCCAGAACTACCTCTAGAAAAATGGCTTTTGGCCCTCAATCAGCTATGCTTAACATAAGGAGGTGAAAAGTTTTAGCTTATTATACAGGAAAGAGTCCCAAATGATAGAATAAAGAGAAATCTCCAGGAAACAGAGATCTTTAATCAGAGATCTTTAATATCTTAACTCTGCTGAAAAGAGAAAGAAAAAGCAATAGATTTTAGACTCTCAACCCAGATCACAACTCCCATCCCCCTCTTAATGAGAAAGAATGAAGACAGGATCCAGAAGTTTATCTTCAATATTATTGCCTCCTGGAAACTGAAGGAGGAAGAGTTTTCTTATAAAATCACTAAAAATTACATACATAAAGAAATCTAGCCTTTACTTTTTTTTTTTTTTTTTTTTTTTTTTTTTTGTGGATAAATGTCAGTTATAAAATGCCCTATTTCTCACTTTACTGAAACTTGGTATTTTTTTTAAGTTTCACACATTTTGAATATGTTGGTTTACATTGGGTTTTTGTCCATTTTTTCATTGTATGATGTCTGGTTAAAATATTTATGTGTTCTCCAGAGGTTTGCCATGGAAAGATTCTATTTATTGAAAACTATTTTGTAGGATTTCTCTGAAGCCAGTGGTTCTCAGTGCTGGCTGTGCACCAAAAGCCATGTGGAGATAGGAAAATATTCTGATGTTTAAGCTGTTTCTGAATATTCAACAATAGAAAGTTTGCTTTGGAGCCTGAGTATATTTTCCCCAAATTCCACAGTTCATTTTTATTTCTTGTAGTCACATTGTTCTGAATATTCATTTAAGTAAAATAGATATGAAAAGATTAACATTGAAATAATTATTTGGAAATCATTTGCAAATTTTAAAAAATGATGTATATAAAACTAAAGAAAACCAAGCTTCTCTCATCTCTTGTCTGAGAAAAGGTTAAGGTTAATTCTTTCCTTTTTTTCAAGTGTCTGCTATAATTC
>NW_007732747.1:37231-39453 GCF_000696425.1 Galeopterus variegatus
TCTTGTCTGAGAAAAGGTTAAGGTTAATTCTTTCCTTTTTTTCAAGTGTCTGCTATAATTCGATTCTTAACTTTCATTCAGTTTTAATATTGTTGGCTGTGTGTGTAGATAGCTAGGTTAAGAGGATGAATGGATGAGTGGATATGGATGATGAATGACAGGTAAATGCATGGATATGCAGTCGTATGGAGGCACAGATAATGCATTGGATGTTTGTAAATTAGTGGAAGATGGAGAATTAATAGATGGCTTGGCAAGTACCTGGATTGATTAATGAAAAAACTAGTAAATGAATGAATAAACAAATGAGTAAATAAAGGATAAATAAGGAAAGGAACAGTAAACTTTCTAGCATTTTCTTGCAAAATCTAATTACCAAATTTCACAAACTAAGTTTAAAAAAAAATGTTTGCTATTTCTCATGTTTAATAAAACAATGGCAATCTGAAGAATTTTGTGCATTAACTTTCTAGTTGTGAATTACAGATCATGATACAGGAACAAACTAAGTGCTATGGGAGTTGCAGTAGATAAGACTGATGTGAGCAGCTACAAGACAGGCTGTATGAGCATTTTGACCCTCATTTGACAGCTGTAATTTCAAAGCATGTAACCTCTAACTGTAAGAAAAGAACAATGACAGGTGAAGCCAGGCTGTGGAAATAAGGCAGTCCTTTCATAAATCAGTAGGGAAGCAATAGGCTAAGAAATTGGCATGTAATTATAAAGAACCATTTGTCAGAAGACAAAATTATAGCTCTAAACTGAAGAATATTATTCCAAGGGCAAAAATAACAATTTGTTGTGTGTCATTGTTAGTTAGGCTTCTGCAGATAGACAGAACCAATAGGATGTGTATATAAATACGTGAGAAGAAATTTATTAGCAGAATTGGCTTGCACAATTGGGAAACTGAGGAGTCCCACTTGAGGCTGTCTGCTAACTGGATGCTGGAAGCTTGGCTAAATCCAAGTCCATAAGCCTCAGAACCAGGGAAGCTTACGGAATGAATCTCAGTCTGAGGACAAAGGCCTGAGTTCAAAAGGTGCTACAGGTGTAAGTCCTGGAACCCAAAGGCTGAAGTCTCAAGTTTGGATGTCCACAGATATGAGAGAAGAATGTATCCCAGCTCCAAAATAAATAGTGCAGGATATTTGTCTTTCCTTTCATTTTTGTTCTCTCTGAGCATCCAGTGGATTGGATGGTGCCTTTCGGACCTGCATGATAATGTCTTCTGGAAACACCTTCATAGACACACTCCAAAATAATGTTTTACCAGGTTTCTATGTATTTCTGAATCTAGTCAAGTTGACACCTAAAATTTACCATAAGAGTCAGACTTTTAATCATGAAAAATCATGATTGTTATTAAGCTTCACAGAGACTATTGTAAGCCAGATAAGTTTACTGCGAGTTACATGTGTTTTAAATTCTACATATAGCCCCTCTGCCTGAAAACAGACAAGAGAGCAACACCTAGAGTCCTAGACAGGAGCTGAGGGTAGCAGCACCCTCTGTCTGGAAGTAGGCAAGACACATCATATGGGGTCCTAGAGAGAAGATAAGGGCAGAAGTCCCCTCTGCTCAGAAGCAACCAAGACAGGAATGACCAAAATCGTAGGCAGGAACTGAGGGCATCATCCCTCTCCACCCAGAAGCAGGCAAGACAGCAATGCCTGAGTTTTTAGGCAGAAACTGAGGGCAGCAGTCCTCCGTGCCTAGAGGCAGGCAATAAAACATGCCAACAACACCACTTTCACATGGTGGCCACAGCCACCACCACAGCCACAGCTGCTGCAAAACTGGCTGGACACCATAGCAGTACCTATAGCCACCATGCAGGTGTCCCACTTGACACTCAACTGCATTGACACAAGGAGAGTCACCAGAGGGCAGGAAAAAGAAGAGGACATCTCTCTCCTCAGATCACACTCCAGAGTAATAGAAGAAGCAACTGCTCAACTAGATGACCAGACATTACATGTAGCAAAACTAAAATACGAAAACCCAACGAAATATGATGCCACCAAAAGAGTACAGTAGTTTTCAAATACCAGACCCTATAGACCTGGAAACACTTGTAATGACTGAAAAGGAATTCCAAGCAACAATCTTAAGGAAACTCACTGAGGTATGAAAAGACTCATTTAGACAACATAAGGAAATGAGAAAAAAAAAAAAAAAAACTCCAGGATAAAAAGGAAGAAATTTACAAAGGGATT
>NW_007732747.1:39854-40852 GCF_000696425.1 Galeopterus variegatus
TAGAAAAAAAAAGAAAAAGAAAAAAAAAAAAAAAAAAAAAAAACTCCAGGATAAAAAGGAAGAAATTTACAAAGGGATTAATACATTAAAAAAAGAAAGTAGCAGAACTCATGGAACTGAAAATTTCACTCAGTGAAATAAAAAAACACAACCTGTAGCTTAACCAGCAGGCTAGAACAAGCAGAAGGAAGAAATACTCATCTTGCAGATTGTCTTTTTGAAACAACCCAGGAGGACCAAAAAAAAGAAGAAATAATTTTTAAAAACAAAGAAAATCTTAGAGAGCTAGCAAACAACCTTAAGTGCACAAACATTCAAATCATGGGTGTTCCAGATAGGGAGAGGAAAGAAACAGGCATGGAAAACCTATTCAATTAAATAATAACAGAAAACTTACCAAATGTAGGGAGAGACATGGACCTTCAGATCCAGGAGGCTCAAAGATCCCCAAACCAACTCAACACAAAAAATATCCTCTGTAAAACACATTATGGTCAAACTGGAAATGCTCAAAGACAAATAGATAACCTTTAAAAACAAGAGAAAAGTGTCACATCATGTCTATGGCAGCCCCTCTCAGACTAACAGCAGACTTTTCAACAGAAACTCTACAGGCCAGAAGAAAATGGGATAAGGTATTCAAGATACTAAAAGAAAAAAATGTCATTCAAAAATACTATACGAAGTAAGGCTATCCTTCAGAATGAGGAAGAAATAGTGTATTTTCCAGACAAACGATAGTGTATTTTCCAGACAAACAAAAACTGTAGGAGTTTACCATCACACAACCAAACCTACAGGAAATCCTCAGGAATGTCCTGCTTCTGGAAACAGAAAAATAACAATAACTACCATGAATACACAAGAAAGAACAAGAACCACTGGTAAAACAAAAACAGGAATGAGAAAGAGAAAGAAACTTAATGTTACTACCACGAGAAAACCATGATGACAACGTAATAATGCCCCTTCTTCTGATTTTGGTAATTTTGGTCTTC
>NW_007732747.1:40980-41584 GCF_000696425.1 Galeopterus variegatus
TTTCCCTGTGATTTTTCTTTTTACCTATTATTTATTTAGGAGCTTGTTTAATTTCCACACATTTGTGAATTTTCTAAATTTCCTTCTGTTACTGTGGCGAGATAACATATTTTCTGTTATTTTCGATTATCTTAGTCTTTTTAAAACTATCAAGACTTTTTTTGTGGCCAAGCATCAAAATAAAAATAAATAAATACATTCTACATGCGGAAACAGACCAAGGGCTACTCAGCTAAGAGGCCTTATCTAAATGCAGAGAAAGATTGTGTTTAGACTATCTAAGGCAAAGAAGTTCACTATTAAGTTCATTTTTAAGCATTTAAAAATAAATTTAAATTACTCAAGTGAAAACCTATTTTTCTGCTATATCTCATATTTCTAATTTCATTTTTTATGATTGCTGTTCTTTTCAGTGTTTTATATATTTTATTTAATTATTCATCCCTCATTCACCTCAAAATCCAGTAATCAGGAAATTGTTTTGATAAATGTTCTTTTTCTTCCTGTGCTATCAGTCGTCGTTTCACAATATAATGCGCAGGAAGATACCTCTTTTGACATGTGAATATTTTTCTTCACAAAATATAGGAGAACATTTTTTTTT
>NW_007732747.1:42497-47131 GCF_000696425.1 Galeopterus variegatus
TAAGGCATATAGCTGTTTTAAAGATTCAAAATTATGACACTTAAATATCTTGTGGTAGATACTCCATAAAAGTTTGTTGGTATTAGTACATTTTTAAAAAATCAAGTCTTCTAATGTTTATTCCAAAACTCTTTCTACTACATCCAATTCTGTATATTTTAACAGTAATGATTTAGTATGCGAGTGAATGTGATCCGTGCAATTATTTCATTGGGACTTATAATTATTAGCCAAATATTTGTCATCCTTACTGGAGACTTTAGCAGATTTGCTAATTTTCTCAAGTGGGATATATTTTTAAAATATATATATTTAGAAATTCATTTCTGGTACTCTATAATTCTGAAAATATCATTTTTCCAATGAACTTTTTCCGTGCAATAGCACAACAGGTAAGTTTGTTTCTTGCAGTATGGAAGGAGCTCCCGCTCTTCCCTAATCAGCCAAAATGCTATTAAACTTAAAGTCTAAAACCCCACAGAAGTTTACATATTACCTCTAGCACCAATCTATTTAAAATTAGAAGTGATTGGAGGATTACTTACATACTCCCTGTGCTGCACCTTCCTGGAATATAGGATCTGTATTTTATGTATATTTTTAATGGTCACAATTTGTACATTGACTGGAATGTAGTAGGTAACTGATAAACAATTTTGTAATTAAACTGAAGACAGTCATCATTTTGTTAATAATTTAAATATATATTGAAAACAAAGGTTGAAGAGAGTTTTAGATCTGGGAAATAGGGTAACTCGATATCAAATTGGTAGCATTCTGAATACAAAAAAAAACCATAAGACCATCTATTTTTAATAATAATTATCATTATTTTATATTTAATGTTTATTTAGCGCTAATTCAGTGACATATGTTTTGATAGCTATTTTTAAGACAGTGTTTCAAAACCTGACAGTTATCTTCTATGCCATGCTATAGTGTAACTATTAACTAAATAAATCAAAATTCATTCAACCAAATATTTATGAAGAGCCTTTTAAGTACCAGATATTGTTCTAAGATTTTATGATATGTCAGTGAACAAAAAAGACAAGATCCTTCACTTGATCTACTCTATATTCAAGTGGTTAGATAGGCAATAATTAGTAACCAAAAACAAAAACTTATCTATTTGTTATATACTAGAAAATTAAATGTTATAGAAAAGGGGAAGTGGAATAGGTAAGGGGATCTAGACAACATGGGAAAGAGGAGAGAGGACAGGCAGATTGAAGTATTAAATAAAAAGAGCAGAGTAGACCTCCTAGATAAGGGAACATCAGAGCTCAAAATTAAAAGACCTAGGAGATAAAGAGAAATGAACATGAACTTTGGAGGCATTAAGACCTTGATCATTGTTGTGTTTATGACTTAATAGATACATAGCTTCCTTAGCCTCCATAAGCTTCATGGAGAAAGTAAATACTGGAATACTTATGTTGTAGTGCTGTTTTAAAGGTAACAATATTTCTAAATTGCTTGAAATGTGCCTTGCATATAATCAGCACTATATATGTATTTCCCTAACTAATATTGGGTATACAGCAAATAAGTAATCATGTAAGACATGAATAATAGCATAGATTCAGAAGTTCTTTGACCCTGATTCCAAGATGGCGACGGGTCTGGAGCGGCCGTGCCAGGAGACAGAGAGATCCTGAGAAGTGTGAGCTGTGATACCAGAGTACTAATTGCATTTCCAAGAGCAACAAAAAACGAATAATTCTTTCAACAACAATCCTACAATGACAAACAAGCAACAACAGGTTCGAGGTTTTAGGGCCGACACAAAAGAAGACTTCTGAGAGCGCCCAAGCCTGCTGCAGGAACGAGCGAGCAGCCCAGATAACAAAGGCCAAGAAAGCTGGCAGAAACGGCACAGAAACGGAGTCAAACGCGCCGGACCGGCCCAACTCTGCGAGCTCTGTGAGTCACCCCCAGCCCAGCCCAGCCCCACTTGCGGGGCGAAGCCCGACTGCTCCCCGCCCACCCGCCTGGCTCCCGCCTACCACACCAGGCTAGGCGCCCACAACAGAACTGCCTCCATTTTATCGGGTGGGGGTAGAGATGGCCGGCTTAGTGAGGGCAGGCCAGCCATCTCTGCTTGGCGCGGCTCCACACTCAGACGTTCCATTTGATTACCTCGATGCGGGGTACCCCGGGGCCTGTGGACCGGCCTATAATCCCACTCTCCCCGCAGATCTCAGACGGGGCTGGTAGCGTGGGGAGCCCCCGGCCAGCANACATAGCTTCCTTAGCCTCCATAAGCTTCATGGAGAAAGTAAATACTGGAATACTTATGTTGTAGTGCTGTTTTAAAGGTAACAATATTTCTAAATTGCTTGAAATGTGCCTTGCATATAATCAGCACTATATATATGTTTCCCTAACTAATATTGGGTATACAGCAAATAAGTAATCATGTAAGACATGAATAATAGCATAGCTTCAAAAGTTCTTTGACCCATCTCAATTAGGTGTGCCACATCTCTGAGGCTCCACATATTTTTAAGAATTTTGAATTCTATTTTCATTGCTGAATCCTGAATATATTGACATCATTTTTAAATTTAGTGGATATGACATAATTCAAATTGAGAAACAGTCAAGAATAATGTATTAAAATCCCAAGAGTTATTAAATATTTATTCAAATGAAATATATATTTTTAAATTATGGGGAATTTGAAAAAACAATATGTTGTAGTTTAGTTACCTGTTGACTTTGAGAACATGTTTTTAGTTAAACAAAAAAAAAANTTTAGATCTGGGAAATAGGGTAACTCGATATCAAATTGGTAGCATTCTGAATACAAAAAAACCCATAAGACCATCTATTTTTAATAATAATTATCATTATTTTATATTTAATGTTTATTTAGCACTAATTCAGTGACATATGTTTTGATAGCTATTTTTAAGACAGTGTTTCAAAACCTGACAGTTATCTTCTATGCCATGCTATAGTGTAACTATTAACTAAATAAATCAAAATTCATTCAACCAAATATTTATGAAGAGCCTTTTAAGTACCAGATATTGTTCTAAGATTTTGTGATATGTCAGTGAATAAAAAAAGACAAGATCCTTCACTTGATCTACTCTATATTCAAGTGGTTAGACAGGCAATAATTAGTAACCAAAAACAAAAACTTATGTATATGTTATATACTAGAAAATTAAATGTTATAGAAAAGGGGAAGTGGAATAGGTAAGAGGATCTAGACAACATGGGAAAGAGGAGAGAGGACAGGCATATTGAAGTATTAAATAAAAAGAGCAGAGTAGACCTCCTAGATAAGAGAACATCAGAGCTGAAAACATCAGACCTAGGAGATAAAGAGAAATGAACATAAACTTTGGAGGCATTAAGACCTTGATCATTGTTGTGTTTATGACTTAATAGATACATAGCTNCACCAGATCTATTATTTAGGTAAAGTTTTGGGGTCATTAGTCATGGATCTGCCACAAAGCAGTATGTGACTTGAGCCATATAAACTATGTGAGCTTTCAAAGTCTTACTTGCCCCCAATTCAAAATTCTAATAATAGAAATACTTAAGGCATATAGCTGTTTTAAAGATTCAAAATTATGACACTTAAATATCTTGTGGTAGATATTCCATAAAAGTTTGTTGGTATTAGTACATTTTAAAAAAAATCAAGTCTTCTAATGTTTATTCCAAAACTCTTTCTACTACATCCAATTCTGTATATTTTAACAGTAATGATTGAGTATGCGAGTGAATGTGATCCGTGCAATTATTTCATTGGGACTTATAATTATTAGCCAAATATTTGTCATCCTTACTGGAGACTTTAGCAGATTTGCTAATTTTCTCAAGTGGGATATATTTTTAAAATATATATATTTAGAAATTCATTTCTGGTACTCTATAATTCTGAAAATATCATTTAGAAATTCATTTCTGGTACGCTATAATTCTGAAAATATCATTTTTCCAATGAACTTTTTCCGTGCAATAGCACAACAGGTAAGTTTGTTTCTTGCAGTATGGGAAGAGCTCCTACTCTTCCCTAATCAGCCAAAATGCTATTAAACTTAAATAAAAGTCTAAAACCCCACAGAAGTTTACATATTACCTCTAGCACCAATCTATTTAAAATTAGAAGTGATTGGAGGATTACTTACATACTCCCTGCGCTGCACCTTCCTGGAATATAGGATCTGTATTTTATGTATATTTTTAATGGTCACAATTTGTACATTGACTGGAACGTGGTAGGTAACTAATAAACAATTTTGTAATTAAACTGAAGACAGTCATCATTTTGTTAATAATTTAAATATATATTGAAAACAAAGGTTGAAGAGAGTTTTAGATCTGGGAAATAGGGTAACTCGATATCAAATTGGTAGCATTCTGAATACAAAAAAACCCATAAGACCATCTATTTTTAATAATAATTATCATTATTTTATATTTAATGTTTATTTAGCGCTAATTCAGTGACATATGTTTTGATAGCTATTTTTAAGACAGTGTTTCAAAACCTGACAGTTATCTTCTATGCCATGCTATAGTGTAACTATTAACTAAATAAATCAAAATTCATTCAACCAAATATTTATGAAGAGCCTTTTAAGTACCAGATATTGTTCTAAGATTTT
>NW_007732747.1:47708-55774 GCF_000696425.1 Galeopterus variegatus
AGATACATAAAAACTGTGATAAAGAGGACTGAAATTTAGCCGTATGTGCCCATATAGCATCAAGAATACTTAAATCATTGAAACATGTCTGTGACACTTGGTAAATGGTCATTACCTGGGTCACCCTTGCCCATTTCTTTGAATCCCCCTGAACTAACTATGATCCAGAAACTAAATGATTCATAACTCTCTCAACAGGGAAACCCAAGACTCTACTCAAGCGTAAGGGTAGCTTACATAAGGGTATCAGTTCCTATTGGTTGGTGCCTGTTTTCATATAAGTTAATATGTATTTTAATAACACACCTAGTTAAAATACTTAGAAGAAAAATATTATATGCTACAAAAACATAATTCATATTCCAAAAGTATATCTGGGAATCAGAAATGAACATCTTTGGGAAAATAGAATTTCAGCTAAAATCTACAGAATGTATGTGAACTAGCCAGGTAAATATTCCTAACAGACAATACAGGATTTGGTGGCAGTGTAGGTTAGAGCCTCCATGCAGAAAAAACATGGCCATGTAAAGACCCTGAGATGTGAAAGAGCTTGGCACAGTTAATGAACAAAGGAGACCGAAATGACTTTATTGTAAATGGTTATAACCTAGGGTCAGGCACAGAGAAAAATATCAGTGTGGTTATAGTCTCAAGAAGGATGGGAGAAAAAATGAGAAAATAGGCATGTCTGCTTAAATAGTACACAACTTATAAACTGCCTTCAATTTAATAGGTTTTTAATAAAGATATGTTAAAATAGGAAATGGAAAAGCAGAATGAGTGTAATGGAAAAACTGTTTACCAAGTATATTTTCTTGGTAGTATAAAAATTTGAAATTAATGGTTTACACTTGCATTGGGACTTCACACAGACTGGGTGAAGAAACTGTAACTTATTTTGTTTACAGAGGTTTCTTGGAGAAAGTAGAATATGCTTTAAGGGAAATACAATGTAAGAGTTTGTGTTGTTGCATGAATCAATGATTATTGCCAAGTCCTATTCTATCATATGAATTAGCACAATTTGTTTATATATTCACCTGTTGATGGACATCTGTGTTCTCAGATTTTGGCTATTACAAGCAAAGCTTCTATGAACATTCATGTATGGATCTTTGTATGGGCATATATTTCTTTTTCTCTTGGGTAAATACCTAGTTTTGAAATGACTATTTTCTGAAGTGTTGTACTATTTTACATTCTCATCATCATTGTACAAGCCTCCTAATTTCTCTATATTTTCACCAGCACTTATTGTGGTCATCCTTTAAATTTCCGTCATTCTAACAGGTGTGCAGAGGTACATAACTGTAGTTTTAATTTTCATTTCCCTGATGACTAATGATGTTGAACATATTTTTCTTGTGCTATTTACTATTCATGTATCTATTTTTTTTTTTTTTTTTGGTGGCTCATCTCTTCGAATCTTTTGCCTACATTTTTAAAATTAGTTTTCGTGTTTTCTTACTGTTGACTCAAATTTTTTATCTATTCAAGATAAAAGACCCTTATCTGCTTTGCAGTACTGTTCTTCTGATCTTGGGCTTATCTTTTCTTTCTCTTATCTGTGCCTTTTGAAGAGCTGAAGTTTTTATTCGATGAGTAATCTATCACTTTGTTCTTTCTCTTACTGTGCTTTTGGTGTTACCTTTAGGCAATCTTTATCTATCCCAATTTTCTTCCAAAAGTATTATTGTTTTGGGTTTAACATTTACTTTTATGACCTATTTTGAAATAATATTCATATATGATGCAGGACCTAGGATCTCTTTTTTATTGTTTACTTTTGCATCTGGATATGAAATTATTACAGCACCATTTATTGAGCTTTGTTCTTAAATACATGTAAGTAGTTCAAGTATGTGTGAATTTACCTCTGGACTATCTATTCTTTTCCATTAATCTATACAAGCTGAATTTGAGCTTTAAGAAGCGCATATAATTAGAATATCTTTCAGTCATTACAATAAATTGGTGTCTGGCCAAGGGAAGACAGGTGAATACACATGACTGGAGAAGCTATAGGTATATCCAAAACAAAAGCTATTGAGGAAGCCCTGTGTTTGTTTATAGAGAAGATGAAGAGCTATAAAAGAAGGCAAATAAATAGCAAAAACAAAACAAAATATTCAGACAGGCATAAAGCAAAGGGCAAAATTTTCCTCATTAATTGCCCTCAGAAGGCAATTTTGGTAAAGAGGAGATTCTCAGCAATATCAAATACTACAGAAAGGCCCAAGCAAATCAGACCTGGGAAAATCCATAGCTTTCTCAGACCTTGAAAAGATTTTGATTAAAGAAACTTAATTCTTCATGAGAAGAAAAAAAGTTTTAAATATGAATTACCCATATGTATTTTAATTTCAGTGTTACAGCAATCACAAAGTTGAGCCTGTGGAGTAAGGTAGTCTTATAAGGCAAAGAGGTATAAAGTAGATGTTAAATTCCCTATGACAAACTTTGTTTACTTCATAAGTCTACTGGGGGCCAGGCTACAGAATACATAATGAGCATATTTCTACATTATACAGAAATACATGAAAAAGTAAATTGTTCTTCATTTATGACCACGTCACAATTATTTGATGTAGCTATAACTTGTCATGATACAATGGCAAGCCAAATGTGATATTAACAAGACCAATCCTTATCCAGGGTTTCACATAATACGCATACATATCAAGGTGATGATTTTTGCCTTATAAAGGATGAGTCAGCTAATTGACACTGTATTACAAGTGCCTTCAGATTATTAAATAGTATATACAGGTTTGGGACCACTCTCCTGGCTGTTGTGACCACTCTAGAAAATTAGAATAAAGTACAAAAAGCTTGTCATAGTAACTAATAAAATTTTACTGTAAAAATTGTAAAGTCGGGAATTTCTGTTTCCCTATAAAATTTTCTCATATGTCTTTGTGATCAGTCTTCTTCCCCTCCCTCCAACTCTGGCGACTACTGATCTCATTTCTTTCCCTAAAGTTTTGCCTTTTCTGGCAAATTTATATTTCCATGTAAATGGAATAATGCAATATTTCTTTTGTATGTGGCTTATTTTACTTAATATAGTGCTTTTAAATTTTATCTTTACTCACAGTGGTGCATTGGACTTGAAGAGGGAGAGAACATACCTTGGGCTATAAAGTGGAGTGGGGGGGATACGTGGAGGGGTAGAGGTGGAGGGCACACTAGAAGGGTTTTTAAAAGTAAATCTAATCCAAAGTACCTGTTTTACAGATGAGCTGACCGAGGTCACCCAATGAGTGTTTTAGATCCTGTAACAATTTAGTTCTGACTCAGAAAATTTATCTCTACTGAGATGACTTTTTGAGAAATTCATCATAGACATAAAATATTACACTAAGCATTCCTATTTTTCCTCCTAATGTGCAATTCTTTTGAGAACCTCATGAAAGCCACAAATCCTATCCAGAGAAAAATGCACTCATCTTTATATATGTGTAATATAATATCCATCTCAAATCTATCCATAGACTCCAACCATCCAATTAAGAAAAAAGAGGAGGGAGATATAAGAGGGATCCTCAGTGCCTTGAAGTAATTATCCACAAGTTATTTCAGAGTAATCAAACACAAAGTAAATACCAAAAAAATTGGAGAACTCTCTTGAAGAGTTGGAATTAACTATTTAAGAAATCCTGGGTTGGGCCATTGATGTTTATGAGGCAGTTTCATCTAAAATCCAACACTGAAAAAGAGGTGGAGCAGATACCCCATCCCTCTAACACATACAGAAAAAATAAAATCTCTTGAAAGAAAAACAGAAATTGATACAATAGATATAGTAAAATAAGTTCATTACTTTAGATATTCTTTGTGTTCATAAATGTCACATTCCACCTTATTAAAAATGATCCCATTTATACAAATTTGTATTAAGTATAGTTATTACATTTAAGAAAAATTGAATCTGTCTGCTCGTTTTCCCAAAGGGGGCTTAAATGTCTTTAATCTATTAAAATGAAATTCATTTTGAATAGCACATTAACCAGATGTTATGCTAAGATATTTCTGCATAATTTAGAAACTAAATTGGTTCCTTACACATATGTTAGTTATTCAAGACTAATTCTCTCAATGTTAGTTACAAGATATTATCATTGATAGGACCAGGTGTTGAATCAAGAAATCAGGAGGTCAAAGTTAATTTTGATTTTACTGATTTATTGTGTGCATGTGTGTGTCTCTGTTTGGATTGGAGGGACTATTGACTTTTTACCTCCTTAAAAACAAGGTGAAGTGGTAACTAGCGATGATCAGTGTATGTGTGCTATATCTGTCACATATTAGACATAGCATATATATCAGTGCTACTGAAATGCCTCTGTTTGGATTGGAGGGACTATTGACTTTTTACCTCCTTAAAAATAAGGTGAAGTGGTAACTAGCGATGATCTGTGTATGTGTGCTATATCTGTCACATATTAGACATAGCATATATATCAGTGCTACTGAAATGAATGCATGTACTTAATAAATGCATATACAGAGCTGAATCATGTATAACAGCATTTCAATCCAGCTTTGTCCTTTCAAGAACTAAGTAACTGTGTTTCACTTATTTATTAGCCTCTTTGATAAATAATATTAAGCACATTAAATATCTCTAAAAATCTGGGTGGTCTTTACTATTTTTAATCACTCATTTGTATTAACTTTTGAGCATATGAGGATACTTTGAAACGTTCATGGAAAGATTTGTATTATTTTTCAATTCTATTTTTCCATGAACTTTCTGATGTACCCTCCTACAAACCTAAGTATTATTTCATTAATTATTAATTATATACCTGTACTCCTGTAGTAGTCAGCGGCAGCAACTCGAGTCAGACTGCTTAGATGTGAATCATGACACAGCCACTTTCTAGCTTTGTGACTTTATGTAAGTTATTTTATTAATGTGTGCCACGTTCACGTTATAATAAGAGATGGCCAAAATAGTACCTACTTCACATGGTTATTTTGTGAATGGAATGATTTAAAATATGTTAAGTGCTTACAACAATGTTGGTGCCTATATTAAACAGTAAGTGAGGGGTATTATTTGCATATTATTGTTGTTGTTGTTGCTGAACTATTACTTTATAAATATGACCCCAATCATAAAAAAATAAATTATATACACAAACATACAAAATGTATATACACACATGTACATACAAGGACATGAATATCTTTTGGTGTTATAGCTTCATATGTATATGAAGGGGGGAGAGAAAGGAGGAGGAAGTAGTCTAATATTTTCTTTCACTGGTCCATCTTGTTACCTCCAGCATGACTATAACCCAGCTTGGAGACCACAACCCACAGTTCTCATAGTTCTGGTCATTATGTTGAAGCACATTTGTGCATTGATATTGATCTCATAATGACTGACAAGGTCATATATTATCAAAAGTCAAAATAAAAACCTTTTGTGTGTTGAGTTTTCTCCTAAAATTTTCTGATCTTGCTTCACTTTTGCCAGTTACAAACCTGTTGCAAATTCTGCCCTTCCTGCTATTTCCCTCAAGGTCTCTTAGTCATGATGCTACTGACTAAAGTTCCTGATAAATGTGTCACCTAAAGTCCTATATTCTTGGGAAAATCCCATGCTTCCTTATTACAGTTGCAGAGGACAGTATGCTTCTAGTGAACCAAGATTCCCTGAATCTGTTTTCAACTATGTATTTGGAGTGGTAGGTGTTCTTTATCTTCTGGATCTAATTCACAGTATTATAGTCCTCCATTATCTCTCCAAGCAATAGACAGTGCCATAAGGTGTCTGTGCGGACATGAATATCCTTAGCTGTTACAGTTTCACACCCCCATTCCACAATGTTTCAACATTGGATGAATAGGTTGAAAATTTGGCAATATTTGAAATGCAATGCTTATAGCTTAGTCCAGTATTACTCAAGATTGAATTTTTACCCATTTTTTTCATTGGTTTGTTTATGCAAAAATATTTATTGAATGCGTATTATGTGTCAAGCACTGGTAGCTATTAAGAATATGGTGATCAGGAAAATGTTCTACTACCTCATATCAGAGAGAATAGAACATACACTCCCTTCCTTATATTTCAGCCCATTCCATATACTGCAATATAAGAAAAGCTTGTAACTGTTCATCCTACTTTGTGTGCCTTGGGAAAGAAACCATTAAAATATTGTACCTTATCTTTGCTTTAAGAAGAATCATGAATTTGGACTATATTGTCTTGGCTCCTGGAAGAATTGATTTTCTCAAGTTGAATTATGATCTTGGTTTGAAAAAAAAATTAATTTAGACTTTATTGCTTGAAATACCTTTTCTCCTTTTATGAGTATGGTATCTTTTCTATTCCTTGATGAGAACTGTAGAAGAGAATGTGTTTTACTTTACACTTGGCCGCAAGCAAAATTGGAATTAAATTTAAACTCAGTTAAGGAAAATACCAATATTACAACCTTATTATTTTTGTTTTTGTTTTGTTTTGTTTGCATTAAATAAAATTGTGTTTGTGTTTGAATTTCTATTTTTCTTTTGTCCTTTTTGAGACCGGCTGCACCGCACTCAGCCAGTGAGCGCTGTGAGCGCACTGATCATCCCTATATAGGATCCGAACCTGCACCTGCGGGGGAGCACTGCTGCGCTCCCAGCGCCGCACTCTCCCGAGTGCACCACGGGCTCAGCCCTGAATTTTTATTTTTAAAGGAAGGTGGATTTTCTGATGTTATAGTTTATAAACATCAGATAAATTCTTATCGGTATTTTGAATTTTTTAGTTCACTTATTTGATTTAAAACAAATAAAACTATTACTAATAAAGTCCTTTGGCCTTTATGACTCTTCCAGTGGCTTAACGTCTTTGAATCTTGTTCTCTTAATATGTGTTTTCATGACTTTCATGTAAGAATTAATGCAAGCAGATAATAATTTTTTAGGCATAGGATCAAATCTATTACAGCTTGGGCATTATCTAAATTTCAGTAATAACCACTACTTAATCTTTCTGTAAAATTCCAACTCTCAAGCTCTCTTAGCTAGTTTATACCAGGTTCACTCAGGCCCTGAACAATTTAAATGATGGAAATTTGGGAAGATTGAGCCTTCATAGCTTTAAAGATACATTTGCTACTCCTGTTGGAATCTATTATACCTTCCACATCACAAGCATTCCAGATTGTTTAGCTAGACTTTTTTTATATGTCAACAGCTTAGCTAGACTCTTTTTATATGTCAACAGCAAATAAATGAAAACTAGGAGCCATATTCATGTTTACTTATCAGGTATTACTATACTTACTATGTGTCAGCTAGTATTCTAAGTGTTTTTCAAGTGCTTACTAATTTAGTTCTCACAGCAATTGTATCAGGAGGTTTCTATGACTATCCTTACTTTACGGAAGTTAGATTTGAGGCATAAGAGAGGTTAGTGGGCTGCGCAAGTTACCACTTACCTGAGTAAGTGGTAGAAGTCAGTATTTAAACCCCAGCCTTGTCCTTCTTAAGTTCATCTCCCAGAAACTCAACTCTGCTTTTTCTCCACAGTACAGAACTAGAATAGACAGAAGTAATGAGCAACTCGGAAATTAGCATTTCATAGATGCAGAGAGGAAAGGAAGTTTGATTTTATATAAGTAGTTATGTGCTATCATGGTGGATAATGTTAGGAAGGCTGGATCTCAGCTGTAAAATGGAACATGTGAAATTCAGATTTTCCATATACTCCACACCCAGTTTCCCTATTATTAATATCTTAAATTAACATGTTACATTTGTCACAATTAAGGAACCAACATTGATAGATTATTGACTAAAGTTCACACTTTATAAATTTTTTTACCTTATGTTATTTTTAAGTTTCAAAATTTCATCTATAAAGATACCTCATTACATTTAGATTTCTTGTCTCCTTATACTTCTTTTGTCTTTAACAGTGTCTCAGATTTTCACTCTTTTGATGATATGGGTAGTTTTGAGGAGAACTGGTTAGATATTTGCAGAATGGCCCTCAACTGGAATTTGTCTGATGTTATTCTCATGATTAGACTGGAGTTACAATGTCTGTGAAAAGA